>NW_020799100.1:20055809-20133907 GCF_003259725.1 Athene cunicularia | reverse complement strand
CCTGCCCGCAGGGCCCCCCCGGCCCGGGGCTGCCCCTCAGCCGCTCGGGCTCTCTCGGACAGGCTGCAGAGATGCCGAGAAACGAAGGAGAGGCCTCTGCCAGCCGGCGCCTCCCAGCCCTACCCCTGTGCAGGCTGCAGGGGCCCGGCAGGCTCCGGCTGCAAGGCCTCGGCGCGCTGAGCGGGCAGGAGAACTGGCAGATGTCAAGCTCAGACAAAATAACAGCCAAAAATACAAACCTGGAGTCGTGCTAAAGAGTCAGCCTAGTCAGTAATGGATGGCCGGAGCAAGTCGGATACAGATCGAAGAATCAATTTTACCAAGAGGGACCCAGAAAGTATTGGGAAGCTGCAGCTTTTCCTGAGGGCTGTGAGCCTCAAAGAGGCGGTGTTTTGACTTCATCCTTTCTTTACTGAAGGAGGAGGAAAAATATTGTTCAGATACTTACAATATGTCATTAATTGCAGAACGTGTGCAATGCACACAGGATACAAAACTATATTTAGCAACTACAGATTGTCAGAGAATTATAATTCTTCTGTACTCTCAATTAATTCAATTAATTAATCATAGAATCATTTAGGTTGGAAAAGACCCTTAAGATCACCGAGTCCAACTGTAATCCAAAAATCTGTGCCAAATAAATAGATCAGAATTTTAAATATCTAAAATTGGACTGGGGAAGAAAATGTGTCATTGCCATCTACACAAAGCTCAGCCGTACATCCTCAAGCACTTGAAAATCTTCATGCAATTGAAAATAACATCAGAGAATCTACCCTCACACAACACAGTACAAGTAAAAGGCAAGAAGCATTACGTACTTCAAATGGCTTAGTGTCTGAAATAAACTACTTGGCAAGATATTGGGGGGAAAACCTCATTTGTTTCTAAAGGAAGGAAGGATGTTCAGAATGGAGAGATGATAGGCAACACATTACAGCAAATCATTAAGAGCTACTCAACAGATTTCATGAGCAGATTTTCTAATAAAAAAGATACAGTCTTTGTTATAAAAAGGATTTCTTATTTTTCAGTTTTGTATAGAACTTTTGGTTTGCTGCAATAGATACATTAATATAACAAATATAGACTTTACAACCTTAAATGTAAACTACAAGTCTCTCTATGCAAGAGAACTTCTTTCCATTTTCAGATGTAAACTATTGTAATAATGAGACTTACGTGAATTGAACTTTAGTTCCAGAAATGCTGAAGATCTTGGATTCACCCCAGTTCAGTACTGATGATAAGGATACTGCCAAAGAATTTAAAATGCATTCTGGTCACCAATTTGATTATTAACTGTACTTTTTATTTTGAGTTTTAAGCAAGGTTTCCTTCACTAGGCCTTAATTGATACTCCTGGAATAAAAAAGAAAACCAAGGAATAATTAACAAGTTTCTTCAACATTTAATGCTTCGTAAGAATATATTAGAAGATATAATTATAAAGTCTAAATTTTTTAAAAAAAAATAAATACCAACAGTTGTATAAAAAGCTTTATGTGGTGTTAATAAAATATTGACAAAAATAAGATATTAAAGCAAAAAATACTCCACTTTAGAGCTAAGTGAAAAGGCAGCTGTAATTTTGCAGGTTATTGCAGAAAGAAAATAATTCTTATACTGGTATGAAATAACAGACAATCTTCACCTTTTTATTAAAGCTTCTTGATCTTTACCAAGTCTGTGAAAGAATGTGATTAGAGACCCTAATATATAAATGATGTGAATCACACAACAAATTTTTAGAATTTCTTTATCGTTTCCTTTAGAAGATAAAATATGTGTTATTTTCAAGAGGCCTATATGTCCTAGTAACACAGTAATGGCTTTTCTGTGGCATGTACTTGCTATTACATAAGTGAGAGGTCTGCAAGTCAGAATGATTAGACTGTGTCAGGCAAAAGAACAATGAGGTGTGTTCCAGCATACAGAAAGCAATTTCAGAGGGAAAAAAAAAAACCTAAATGGATCAGCAAGGAGTTATTAAGTAAGGAGAGGCAAATAGCTTTTCTTTTCCCACTGGTTTGCCCCATAACATTCTCATTAACGTGAAACATAAAATTATGAAATGAAGCATTAAAGAAAAAAAAGCGTCCCCTAACAGTGATTAAGAAGTAATCGCATGTCAAAGCTTTTTCTGAATGTTTCAATGGTTAGCTGAATCTTGTATTTTAAAGCAGTGGAATTTGGTAGGCATATTTTCTCCTGTGATCATTAATTCCACATTAACCCCACCACAATTACAGACTTTGTTCTTTAAAGTCAATTGTATTTTACATTAAAATGGTAATAGCATCTAGTACACCTAAACATTCACTCTATAAAGAAAGTGTAGAGCTATCAGCCACTCACCAACAAGAGGTATTATCAGTAACTTAATTTAGGGAACTCATTAAGCCAGAATGTCAAACACTGTCACTCCAACTGTATCAAGCACCTTAACATGTGTTCTAAAGCGAAGTAAAAGTACCTTATGAGCCCTGATGTTAAAATTGAGACCTCAGAACAATTTTAGGTAAACAGCCTTTTAAAATGACATAATCAACCAAAAGCATCTCTCTTATTTGTGACATATGCTAAACTATATTAGTGAGATATTACCAATTTATTTCATCAGAACTTTAATTTCAGAAGCTTGCTAGGCTTAATTTATTCTAGCACAGCTCTCTGGAAGTCTATTTGCAAGATGATTTAATTTATTAGAAGAGAACTGTCTCTGCTATGTCAAGGTTTTCTACAGCTAATGTATGCAGCTGCAAATATTTTCCCTAATCAAAGAGAAAAGGGCTACCTGCCATTATCAAATCTCCTCAGTACACATATAACCATTGGCGATGGGTATTTCTGTTCTGCATCTATTTCTACAGTTCATCAATGGACCTTTTAGGAAATGGTGCTACCTGACATTATCACAGAAGCACCAGGAATTTCTGCTAATACAGTACTATCGAGTTGCTGTCTTCCAGACATGCAGGATAGACTATCTGCATCTCACTCAAACACCCAAATCTGAGCTGAAAACTTAAAATGAAATTAAAGTTTTTTGTCTTAAGGACTGCTTGTCTACAGTTTTTAACACAGAAACTCTGATTGTTACACCTCGAGAAAATCCTCTCACATCATTGATGTTTGGTATGGCACAAATCACAGTGAAATTCACGTTCAAGGTTAAGAGATATGGGACTGGATCAAGTAAGACTATTGATGAAACTACACTTTTGAAATCTACACTAAACCAGGAGATACTATTCTCCATCACATCTCTGTCCTAGCACATAAATGGATTTTTCAACCATATTATGCTAAATAGTCAGATTTAATGTGTTGGGTTCTGTTCTTCTGTTTCTCTTTCAGTGGGCTGTATTCCTCTCTTCCTTTGGGAATGTGTCATGAATAGGCTTTGCCTCAGAAAATTGTACGTTACATTCAGTAATCTGTTGGAGGTTTCATGTTATTCCTTTCTCCCTGAAATTTACTGTCACTTGCAAATCTGATCTCTATGTTGTTTAGTACCTTTTTTATTATTAATAAATATATATGAAGATAAGAATTGCTATGTTTTACTATCAGTTATCCAGTTTTCATCTTATGATGCAGTACTCATATGCACAACACCTATGTTTTTTCCCCCAGAAAACTTGAAAATATTTATCAAAAATTACTTACAAAAATATAGCTGCTGAACTTGGCTATTCTAAAAATTGCAAACATGAGAGAAGCAAAATTATTTGTATGAAAAGGCTAGGACTTGAATGGTTTAAATGTGGTTTTGTGATTTTATATTCTGGGCTAGCATCATGGAGTGAAAGTGCAGCCTCGAGGCGTCTTGGCAGCTGACAACAGCTAGAGACAGGCTGAACAACAACAATATTGTGATGTGAATCTGTATGGCTTTTGTCAAAGAAAAAAATTGAGTTATTTTGTGCTTTTGCAGGTGACATGCACAAAAATATGGTGTTATGATGCTGGTGGACAGTTTGCTGACAAGGATATTGGTTTACAGCACTTTTTCAGATGAGCTTTGACTGTGATGCTTATAATCATACAATTTTTAAAAGTATTCTGTCCCTTGCATGCTTATGGCATCACAAAGGAGAGATCAAACATCTGGGAACATTGGTAGGAAAAGTGATGCCAACTGGGAGGGAAACTGAAGGTAGAATAAAGGTTGATGGATTATTATGCTACAAAACCCAACAGTAACAGCCTGAAACTTACTTGCCTTACTTGTAAAAGAATTACCTTTAGATTAACATCCCTGTGTTAAACTAAAGGCAAAGCAGATGCTATACCAGAATGCCTGTTTCCAAACTTGTAGATACAACAAGCCAGCTGGTGTGTACTTGAGTATGTGTCTGTGTTTGAATCAATATGTGTACTGGAAGTTAGATAAGTCATTAAGGAGAAAGACTTGAAGTGACTGCCTCAAACCTCTCAAACACCTGCCCCGAGGCAGGTCATTTTTCCATGAATAATAGAAGAGCTTTGTAGCCTCTGATGTCAGTGATTCAGAGGAGATGCATGGCCACACGTTCTAATCATTACATTCCACAATGCACAGACATACAACTGCCCCAAGGGCCTCCCTCTCTTGAAATTAAAGGCAGCATTTATTACTTTTAAAGAGACAGTGAACAAGAATCACGTTCAAAGAGTTACCCGAGAAGATTGACCTTGGACATAAGTCCTTATTCTGTCAAGGCTTTGAGATAGCATATGATATAGACCTATACTGACAAGTGTCAAATCTAAAATACTAGGTTTTGTTGAGGGTATGCCAGATCCTTTCCATATTCTTTAATATCCAGTGATAATAAATGGTGGATAAATAAGGGTTGTTATTATCAATGAATAAACAGAAAACTCCACTATTTTCTACATGAACATAACTATCATGATCCTTTTACGGTTACAGAATGTATGGCATCATATGCTAAGACTCAATGCTGGTTTTTGAACAGTTGTTACATGTAATAAATGCAAGATTCTACTACTTACTAGGTAAGTAGAAGTCACCTTTTACTTAGTACTCATTAGACCACTAGATGGAATACTGCCAAGTTTGCCCATCCCCACCCCAACAGCACAAGAAAGATCTTGATAAATTTAAGTGAGTTCAGCAGAGGGTCACCAAGGTGGTTGGGGGCTGAAGCACTTGCTGAGGGAAGTGCTGAGGGAACAGGGCTTCTTCAGCCTGGAGAAGAGACAGCTTCAGCAGCCTCCCAGTGCCTATAGGAAGGTCATCAAGAAGACTGAGCTAGGCTCTTCACTGAGCATGGGAGGAGGAGGAAAGATAGCAGGCAGTGAGCATAAATTAAAACAGGAGAGGTTCAGACCAGTTAAAATGACTTCTCTATTATTAGGACAGTCAAGCATTGGAACACGTTTCCCAGAAGTGTTCTGATGTCTTCATCCTAGAGGTTTTCAAGATGAAAGAAGATAAAACCTTGAGTAACGTGATCTGACCTCGGACCTGGTCCTGTACTGATCGGGAGGTTGGGCTAGAGAGCTCCTGAGATCCCTTCCAACCAGAATTATTCTGTGACACTATAGCAGAAAAAGGTAAGGATATGCTTTTCTGTGATACAGCCTATTATAGATTTATATAAAAACTATAAATAGTGTTGGTTTTAATATCTCCATGGCTCTCAACACCACATTTTCACAGTCATGTTGTGTAGGTAATTGTTTTCACTTTTGATTCAGATGATTAGTAAAAGGTCTATGCCAATTCACATAGGAAGCAGTGGAGAGTTAAGCTGATGGCATCTAATAAAGAAGCTATGCAGACATTTACTGCATTGCATTACTTGCATTTACTTCAGTTTCTATTTGTAATAAATGCTTTTGTAAATTGGAAACACTACTGTCAAAAAAGGAGAATGTCACCTCTCAGTAAAATGGAACTAAAGCATACAAGAGTTTGTATTTCATGGTATATAGCTAAATTTCCAATGGCTTTGTTAGGTTTTTTTTCTTTTTTTCTTGATACACATTTTACATGAGCAGTAATGAAGACAAACTATAGATCATAGCTGCCTACTTAGTGTTTAAGGTTATTGCAGTGTGGAACTAATAAGTTAATTCATGCATGCATGTTCAGATGTGTTTTCTTACAACAGAAAGGCTTACCTTACTTCAAACCGTAAAGAAAATACTCTTGCAGAAGATAATTAAGAGCCAGTAAGAGAAGAATTAAAATAATTTGTTCTGGAGTACTTGAACTAGTAGGATATTTCAAGAATAAGCAAAGCAACAAAGCTCTAAAAAAAAAAAAAAACCACCCAAAAAACCCACCAAAACCCCAAACAAACCAAAAACCAACACAAAACTGACAGACCCTTTCTACCTCGACAGTAGATAGATTAGGATTCAGCTTTGCACTTGTTTCTAGGAGGTGTGCTACTTGGAGTTAATAGGGGAAAGGGATGTTTCCTGCATTTCTAAAACATAAGAGATTTTTCCAAGTACTTCGTGCAGTTTCCAGAAAACAACATATAAAATATTCAATCAGTTACACTGAAACCAAAAGCTTGCTGTCCTCTCACACTGCAAAGATGTGGCATGTTATATGGAGCGTTTAGCGATGTCAACACCTTTAATGGGTTCTTATTAACTCCTAATGTCAGGGAGGGTTGTTTTTTGGTTTATTTTAGAGGTCAGTAGAGGCAACAAGACCTCTTATACAAAGGACATCAAGAAGGTCAAACATGGTAAAGTCTGTAATAATAAATATTAAGTTTGAGAAAGAATTAACTTAAAAGAGATGAACTTTCAAGACACTGAGTTCTTATAGAAGGCAGCCTATATTTAGCAGATTAATGCTAGAAGTTATGCTGAAACAGGCAGAAACTAGTGAGAGATTCAAATGAATAAAGCTACTTGCTTGAAATCTTTTGTGACAAAGGATTTAGAATACTGCATGCAATATATTTAAGATCATCTACGCATATAAAATTGCTTAGATTAGAATAATATAGAATGTTATTGAACACTCTGACCAAAAAGAAGAGAGACTATGTCACTGTATCACTCCTGAACTGAATTTGGATTACTGATGTTGGCTTTTACTACCTCCTCAGTTCCATGAGAGACTGTCCTGACATTTGTTACAGTAGCTATATGGTTACATCATAGTATTATCACACAGTGACTTGAAACAGCTTTATACTCCCAATAACAAAGCTTGACTATCAAAATCCCATTCTTTTTAAATTTTGAATCTTGCTTAGAATGGAGTAACATTGTGAACATTAGTTTTAATCTATATAGTTTATATTGACTATCCATGAAGTGACAGATTGATTAGTAAGTTGTCAATCCTAAGGACATAAATGGTGCATGTCATGTTTATATCTGAGTTTCCCATTGATTAGAAACAGCACGTATGTCATAATGTCTTTTTATATTGTATTCTCAGTTGGTAAATGACCATAGTTATTGGCATAGGAAACAGATTGTAAAAAATATTTTCCCCTCACGTCTTCTTTAAATTTTTTGAAATCCAGTTAAATATTTTTCTGGTAGAAATACAGTTATTAGTCCTGTATTCAATCGTTTTGATTTTTCATAGAAAAATTTTTATGTTTTGAATAGTTTTTCCAATTTTAGGTCATAGATAGGTCTAAGTGATATTTTCCTTCAACAAATATCAATAATTTATTTAGATACCTGTCAGAATTTAAAAGCAAAGACCTAACCAACCAGACAATGTCCTTAATTGATTAAATTCAAGTTAGTATCTCTGTAGACTACAAATTAATTAGTAAAAATCAAAACCAGAGCAAGTCATACAGTAAAACACCTGTTTCTGAGAAATGCAGAACAAAACATTTCCTAGAAATTCAATTTTATCTCTCAAAAGTAAATCAATATTAAGTTTGAAATTTCATAAGGGTTTTTTCATCTTGAGTATATTTAAAGTTATTTTAAGACAGAAGTTGTTTGTTTAATCCATTTGGAAAAAGCTTTCTTAGAAATGGGCTCTTAGAAGCTCAGAATACACCTCTTCGATTTCTACTTTTCATGTAAAAGAATGCAAAGCACCATTTGTACATGCAAAATTACAGATTGTCTTTTTCTGGCTCTGCTAATCCTTCTTGGGAGAGTCACTCTTCATCAGGGGCAGGTTTTCTATAAGAGTAGTAGTCTGTATAATTTCTCTTCATAAAAATTCCATGAGTTTATACACGTGCTATATCAAGAAAGTCTGTAGACTTCATAAGTAGCCAGGGAAGGGGCTGAGGAAAACTGCCCCCAGCACACATCATTTCAACTCTCCTATCAGCTGGCAGAGATTGAGTCACTGCTTCAGCAGAAGAGCTGTCTCACAGCTGTACCACATACCTGCAGATTGAAAAGATGGATGCTGCAAACTGGCAGCAGATTTACAGTACCTTTTTCCTTGTTAGCCTTGGGTGAGAATCACATGCTGGATGAGGCTGGAAGGGACCTCTGGAGGTCATGTGGTCCATAGTAAACCTTAAGGGAAAAGAGGAAATTTAGACAATATTTTCTAAACCAAATTGTATATTTAACTGTTCAACACAATACCACTTAAACAACTGTGCTTTGGAAAGTGTTATGTTTCTGTTTCTCAGATCTCTCAAATGAGGCATCCAGAATAAGTAATAATTTTGGAAAATCCTGGCCCTAACCCTTTGCCACCTTTCTTCATTATTCAAATCTGTTGGCAAGTATCTTTTCTTGGTATCAGTCCCTGACAGCAAATTATGGGTATGTTTTGATGGGTTGAAAAGACAACTGATTAAATAGTTGGGTAACTGATAAATATTTTTGTATACAGCAGAAGAACAAGTATGACCAAAGGCTAAATTCCACACTCTTAATGAATTAATAATTGTTATGAAGTTTTACAACCTCCTCCATTTTACAATGTTGTATTTTGGGCCTTGATTTGTCAAGTAGGTAATGAAATAATTCCTGTAACAACTGGCTTTTCTTGAGCTCAAAACTGAAAAATCCAGAGAAAATTTTACTAAATATTATACAAATCAGTATGAAATTTATTTTTCTTTGCATCTATCCACATGTTTTCCATTCTTTTATAGCTTGTTCTTGACCTGTGACAGGAGTTTCTTTTCAAGTCATGTGTTTGAGCTTACTTTTGTTGCACTAGTATCAGCACTTTCAAGTCCTTGTTCATGGGAGATTCTTCCCAGTTGCCTGTAAAGTGGATATTTTATTTACTATTTCTTATTTCACTCTAATATTCTGTTTTCATTTTGAGGGTGACAATGTTCTTCCTGTTTAGCAAGTTCTTAGTCAGACTTACTTATGCCAGGCTTGTTTCTCACATTCTTTTTCCTTTGATCTTGTAGAAATGCTGTGATTTTTTTCCAATTTTGGCATACAGCTTTGTAGGTGGGTTGCAATCTGTAGTACAGTTTCCAGTTATTTGAGGAAGCATTTGCGTCTAAATGTGTCAACACTTTCCCTTAAGTAGATCATCTCTACTGCCTCCTTTAGTAGGAAGTATCTAAAGTAACTGATTGTCTTAAAATGATTTGCATTTGCTGGGATTCAAAGTTTTCTTTTAAAAGCCAGTTGAACTTTCCTGCAGATTTTAAATATAGCTATTTGTTTTTGTTTTTGTCATGTTCCTTTCCATTTAACTTTGACTTCTTGTTAATGCTGGTGCTGTGCTATGCAGATGTTTCCTGGAGTATCTCTTTTACAAAGGATGGACTAATGGGAGTTCTCTTGAAGCACTATTTTTCAAAACAGTGTAATAAAAATATTCAACTTCTTGTTCTCTTAATCTGGCCTCATATGGAGTGTAAGTACACAGGCTGAGTACGCAATCTGTGAAGACCCTGTAGAACACACTGTTTGGGTAGAGAGCGTACAGCTTTTTTACATAGGACTTTATTTATCAACAATCTGTATATATGTAGAACATATTATGATGTTTTCCCCCAATGCAAACACTGTAGAGTATACAGGATTGATACAAGTTTGTAATTAACTTGACTTTCTAAAAAATGTTATGTCAGCATAGAAATCAAATATCTTGAAAAAGATGAGAAAACATTCTTAACTTTCTGGGCTTAGGTTGCTCTTTTGACTGTCGCATTCAGCATATGCAGATTTTTCCTATTTGCGTCAGTGAGTTTGGCATTGAAGACCTTTAGTCCAAAGCTATCCTTGACTTTTAGCTCATAAAAAAAAATTCATTTTTTTCTTATCTGCCTCACATCCAGCAAAGATCTATATTAGCTTTTGCTAGTAACCTAGTCCTTGTAATACTGCTGACTTCAGAGTCTGCAAATGGTATCTTTCTTGAATTACTCTACAAGAAAGTCAGATGATTCCTTTTCATTATTCTTTGCTAGGCTTGTGGGAACAAGGAGAGATTTTTCTAATAGGCTTTTCAAACATGCACTGTACCACCAGCGCAGGGCAAACGGAAAAAGAATAAGAAATCATTTGCTATGTCTCTTTTGAGAAGACAATAAACATTACATAACTGCATGAATATATTTCACTTGCTTAAATTCTCAAAAGAAAAAATTACTAACTAGAAAATCTGGACATTTTGAAATGCATTAGGAAACGCATTTCTAAAAGATGAATGTGGGAGGCAGCTGCAGCTAAAAGTAATTTTTGAAGCCTATTTAAAACATGGTTTGTGACAGAAAAAAAAAGTCTCAATTTCTTCTTACAGGTAGATTATGACAAAAGTAATTTTATAATTTGCTAATTCAAATATTGTATTAGGTATATACACTTGTAATCTTAAAATTATAAACATCTATTTAAACTCTTAATACACGTCTTTTAAAACATCTGGAAGTTCAATATGTTTATACAAACCTTTTAAAATGATGCTAAATTTCCTGCTAGATGCCAATCTAGTATTGTATTTAGTGCAACTTCCTAACCAGATCAAAGATCTTCCTCAAAAGCTCATACCCATTGAATTGAATGGAGGTTTTTCAGAGAATAAAGACTTATTTTTCCTCAAACTATTAGGAAGACTCCTGTGGTTTGAACAATTAGAAATCCTCTACAGCTGCTGGCAGCGATACCTAGCTGTAGCTGTTCTGCTACCAAACTGGAGTTGACATTTCTGGAAATGTATCTCTTTTTCATAAACAACAACCGCATTAGTTGTACTTGTCTCTACTGTAGCCATCAGATAAACATCTCAAACACTCCCTGACACGTCACACAGTCACAGGATAACAGGTTGGAAGGGGCCTCTTGAGCCTATCTAGTCTGATACTTGCTCAAAGCAAGTCCAGTTAGAGCAGTTACACAGGACCAAGTCCGTTTGGGATTTCTCTTTCTCTGAGGAAGGAGATGCCACAGCCTCTCTTGGCAATCTCATCCCACCTGCTTGGTCAGTGATCAAATTTCCCCATGTACCAAGAGGTGTCTGTTCTCTCTAGTCCTATCACTGGGCACCTCTAAAATACCCTGGCTCTATCTTCTCTGTACTCTCCCATTAGGTACCCAAAGACAGCGGTAAGATGCCCCTGAGCCTTTTCTTCATAAGGTTGAACACATTATATTCTAGCACCCTCCCCTCATCCATCACATGTTCCAGCTTCCTGATCCTCTTGGTGGCCCTGGCTAGACTTACCCTAGAAAATCCTATTCTTTGGAGATTTCCAACCATGAGGGGAAAAATTAATGCTGTTATGGTGGGTATTTATCTGAATGAGACCAGGTATATTAAATCAGAAGTAGTAATAACAGAAAAATCTTATGCCTTTTCACATTTAAAATTATTGGACCCAGTCAGAGATACACCTAAAAATACATTAGAGATTTATAAAGAAATCATCAAGAAGTTTTCAGTTTCAAGGGAACTTAGTTTTCTCACCAGAAGGTAGATCTAAACAACTAAAAGCAGTTATGTGGCATATATATATATATGTATAAACGGGGTGCAGCTTTATGCCACATACCTGCTTCTAATCATTTCAGGCCTGAAGTTTTGGATTATAAAATTGCTTATACTGTCCTAGTACAGCACATTGAAATTTTAGCCAGAATGGTAACAAGCTGTGTGAAAACTAATTTACTTATGCCCTACCTTAAACATACCCTGTGCTGACTCAAGCTGACTTTTTGAGCAAGACTGTTTCTTCAGCAAATGTCCAGTTTTGCTATTTTAATTTTAGCTAGATACACTTTACATCTGCAAAAACATGTACTGAGTTAGTAGGAAACTGTATAATTCACAAACAGAAGTACTGACTGTACATTCTCAAGTAAAATTCAAGGAATATGCTTTTGATGTTATCTTGCAGTAAGGGATGACTTCTACAAAAGGGATGTAAGGAAAGGAAACCAAGAGGAGCTTTGTGACATGGTGAAAAAATATGGATTAAATGTATCAGAGCTGTTAGGAGGAACTGTCAGAGCTGCTGAGACAGCTCAATCACCTGATTAAGATAGTAGTGAGAAACCATGTTTTCTGTCCCCTTCTACAAGATTTTATCATAAATTATTTTATTTACTTGGTATATAGAGACTCCCTCCTCAAAATAGATCTCAGATTGCCATGTAGGCAATCCTGAGGAATACACATAGATACTGCTAAGTCTCATTACTTTATGAAATTGAAAAGAGTAACATTGATAAATGTGTAGGCTGAAACTGAGAAGTTAAGAAACATTACATTCAATATCACATAGTTGTAATGCAAGAAAAAATACCTGACAAATTTATGTCTACAGAAAATTTCAGATTGGTTTAAAATGACATTATTGAAGTGTGAAAACGTCTTACACTGAGTCCTAGACATATAATAATCTCTCTTACCTAATGGACAGCATTTTCTTTCAGCCATTCACTCCCTCTAAATTCTTTAAAATCCCCGAAGTTTGGGAGCAGATTCTTTATAAGCTTATATTCTCAGCAAGCTTAAATTGGAACCCTCTGCTAAACTCACGAACAGGCCTTTGTATTCCTTCTTCTTCATATAACTTCTTAGAAGTTGAACAAGTTTTCTAGCCTCTATCCATTCCTGTAACACATAAAATGAAGTCTTTTAAAATGTGTTCCTTTAGGAATAAAAAAAAAAAAAAAAAAAAAAAAAAAAAAAAAAGCCTTCTTTCATCTCATTCTCAAGTAAATATTACAGAACGCTGTTTGCTTTAATGAAATATTGTTAGAGTATTACTTTCGTAGGGGAGCTGCACTGGTTTGGGACGTGTGTGTGTGTATGTGTGTGTGAGAATGTGGCAACCTTTGCTGTTGGGTAAATGACGGCGCTGGGAAGAGCAGCAGCAGAACAGAAGGGTTCTTGGATCAGAGCTGCTGAGACCGAGGGGCTGGTGCCTGAGCGTAAGCCAGCCTTTGCTGGGTGGGCCATCCTGACTATTGACTGAAGCAGCCAAGGCACATGTCAGCTCTGGCAACTGCTGCGAGAACAGGAACCCATCGCACAGGAGTGGGGTCAGCGGAGGGAGCAATTATGCCAAAGCACTGCAGTATGGCTTGCTGGGGCTTGTATTTCAGCTCCCACAGATAGCTTATTTTTTCATATAAGAAAGGATTCTTATCTGCAAACAAGTTTTTCTTGTTCTGAATGTCACAGACATTTACCCTACTATCAAAATCACATTTTATTGCAATAGCTCAGCCTCAATGTTCTATATAGCAACAAATATGCATTGGCTAGGTCTGTCAAACATCTTTCCTCAACTTATTTCTTTCTTTCTGCCTTTTATGGCCAACTCTTTCTCAAAGGTTATCTTCTGTAGAAAGTCTTTTCTTTCCCTCTATCTCTCTATCTATCTAAACAGTGCAATATCTTTCAACTATTTTACTGTTCTTCACTTGTTCTGTTTATTATCTTACATGCAGCTAGTCCATGACGCTGCATATCCTTTGCTTGAATAATATGAACAGGATAGGAGCTTGACAGCACAGCATAAAGGCTGATAATTCCTTAGTCTTATCCTCTCATTTTGCTTTTTTATTTTAAAACTCTACTTCACATTTCTCTGTTTGCATCACATGGAGCCAAAAAAGAAAAGAAAGCAGATTTGAGTGTCTGAAGATTCAACATCCTGTCAAGTAGAGTTTAGAAAAAAAAGAAGAAACAAATCACAATGCAGGCAGAGAAAAAGGAAGTTAACATGGGAAAGTCTGAAGAGGAGATATATGATGTGTTGGAGAGGGGTACCCTCCTTTAGGTCTGAATCCTGTTTTACTGACTCTCTGTTACAGCTTCTTTTATTTCTGTGCACGGCTAACAGTTGTATAGACCATCAGCAAACTGTGGAGAATGTAAGAAAAAAAATCCAGTTCATTTAATTATTTTTCAAACTGCATGTGAAAACATTCTGTGTATATTATTTCAGAACACACAGGGAACAGTTCTCATGGCCCTGCCTATTAATGAATGGATGGGAATGAATATATATCATCTATTAAATATGCTGAAAACATGTTACAGTGACACTATCAAAAGAAAGGTGTTTTTAAAAAAAAAAAAAAATCACACTTGTTTCACTGTCCGTGAGAAATTATGAGCAGGGTGGCAAAGGGTGTTTACACAGGCACTTAGCCAGGAAACTGTGTTTTCCACAGATACAGTCATTTAGGGAGCACATCTCTCATTTTCATGAGCTCCCTCCCTCTGTTTTCATACCCCCGTAATTATAACGAGAAATCTATCTTTAGGTGAGAAAATACATACAGTTCTGCGCAATGTATTCATATGCTGCCTCTTTCCTTTAGGTAAGTGCTACCACACTGAGGCCATTTGTAGGAATTTTACACAGCAAGATAAACAAATGCAAACCCCTTAAGGAAACACACGAACTGCAGGATAGTTTCACGGTGAATCGTTACCAAAAATCTGCGTCAGACGACTATAAAAGAATTCTCTGTAAATCTTCTGTGAAATGCAGCATTGCTTATTAGCAGGCTCGATGGAAAACCTCATGAGATAGAAAGTCTTGTCACTTTATTTGTATGTGCTTTCCTGCATCTTAAGTTGCAGCTTCGGATCCCTTAGGATCATGTGAGGCTAGGTTATATATTAGAGAGCTGTGCCATAGTGCCGTGAGTGTGTAAGCCTAGCAGCTGGGTAGTGTTATGGTTGCTGCTTTCCTGTGCTAAGCTGATTTACTTGTTTAAGGTCTGACCTCATCATCCTGTCAGTATGGATTCCCACCTATACAGTTAGCAGCAGCTTAGCATCGGCTCGAAGAGCTTGCAGTATATTAATCAGAAGAGAGAGGGAGAGAGCTACCGGTATTTGTTCTTTTGTTGTCTTTTCTTAAGAAGAGGAGTTGAAACACAAGAGATAACAAAGAATCCATTTCCTTTCTAAAAGAATAGGCTTTTGTCTTTTTTTTTTTTTTTTTTTTTTTTTTTCCCCCCCTGAAAAAAATGTCAGTATCTGGAAAGAAGGAGTTTGATGTGAAGCAGATCCTGAGGCTCCGCTGGAGGTGGTTCAGTCACCCCTCGCAAGGCTCTGCAGGCACGGGGGGCTGCCATCAGCAGGAAGGATATGAGCACAGAGGGACACCGGTTCAGAACAGGTTGAAGAACCACTCTCGGGACAGAAATGGGCTGAAGAAAAACAGCAGTCCTGTCCACCACAATATACTGGCACCCGTGCCAGGTCCAACCCCAGTGCACCACCGATCAATTCAAACCTGGCATCAACAAAATCTGATAGAACAGCTTCGATCAAATGAGGATATTCCCAAAACAAGCACAGAGGAAAACTGTGTCAAAGAAGATTCAAGTAAAACCACACAGGAGTTGCAGATGATAACAGAAGAAAATTCAGATGAATCTGCAGAGAGGTAGGAGTTTTAAAGTCTGCACTTAGAAAGCCATACTTCTATCCAAGTTATTCCCTAAAACTGTCTTTGTTTTTAATCAGAGTTCCTTACTGTATTAGTCTCACTTTATATATGTGCACACCCACACTCAGCTGAATAGGAACACATTCACATTAAAAAAAATAAGTGGAACGCTGTCATGAAATTTTGATCTTTGCTTAAGATACATGATTTCGTAACTATTCCATAAAGATAAAATCTGCCAAATTTTATCTATTACAGCTTACAGCACTTTTTTTTTTTTTTTTTTGGTCTTTATTGATTATGTACAATGAAAAAATGAGCCTTCTAAAATCCTTTCCTCATTCTGACTTTATCAAAGGGTCTAACTTTGACAAATGGGAACTGCTGGAGGTGCACAGTCTGTGTGGTTGCCATCGATCTGTCAAATTTCTCACTGCTTTTTTTTTTTTTTTTTACTGCCTTCTTGACAAGCATAATTAACCTTGAACTAAGTGGAAAGGAAACATCTTTACTTGCTTTTTTTAAAGGTTCATCTGAAGTCACTTTACTTTCACAGCTTGCTTATATACAAAGAGAAATAACTTTCTGCAAGGTCAGGTGAAAAAACATTACAGCTATGAGACTGTAAAGGTGTAAGTACAAAGGAAGAACTATTTTTAAGATGTTAATACAGAGAAAAAAAATATTAATCCCAGTTATTTGATTAAGCATGCTTTTTAATATTTTATGATTTTGTCTCAAAATTGATGTCAGTATTATTTATACAGCAACAATTTTAGCCCACCTTGGACTCAGATTATGCATTTATAATGCAATTATTTGCACCATTTGATGAGATTGCCATCAGTCTTTGGGAATAATTTCATTTTTGTTACATTGTATTTAAATACAAATCTATCTTACTTGAAGATATAGTTTCAGTAAAAACACAACTGACAGTTTGTGTATTTTTGGCAGTTACTATTTTTCAAGTTGTACATCTGGTGTAGGGAACATCTGCAGACTGAACAGAAAAAAACTGCATCCCAAAATGTCATTTTGAAAACAGTATGAGTAGTCAATATGGAATACATAAAATCATCACAGAATAAAATCAGTGAGGTAGGAATGTGGTAGTTCTGTATGTTTACTAGTGTACTAGTTTGTCATACGTAAGAAGCATACTCTTAGTATAATGTTTTGAATGACAGTACAAATTTCCTGGGGAAAAAACCCAAGTAATTTTAGGCACACTTTAGAAAGAAAGTCAATTTGATTTGAAGAAAAATAAGGAACACTGAATAATCAAAATAAGATTCTGTATCAGGTGAAGAATAAGGTAAAAAAAAGCATAATCAGTTTAGTTTGGAAGGTAATAAGCCCCTGTCTTCTAAAGTAAGATCTATAATTTTCTCCAGCTATATATAAACTTTCTGCTAAGACCTCATGAGTTTCATGCCTTCATAATCATTCAAATTTAAGTCCTTTTCTTGAGCTGTTTAAATTTGCAGCTTTTAGAAAAGTTTTGAGAATATATATCTTATATTGTTATATTCAAATACATGTAATTTCTCTAAAGTTATCAGTAAAAGATTTTTATGCATGTTGTAGTTTAAAACCTACCTTTACATATATCTTAAAAGGCTGAATTTGTAAGAAATTTAGAAAGTGATTCATGACTATGAGCCTCTCCATAATTAAAATTTTATTTCAAGAAAATAAAATAGATCATTAAAGACACTTCAACATAGCTCCAATTTCTTAAATATGTACCTACAGAAATCATTAAGTAAACCACTGTTCTCTTCCCCTACAGCATTTAGCACAGGCCACACACGAATTAATATGCTAATGGATTGGGTAGAAAGGAAATACTGAGAAGAAATAAAGAGAAGCAGACTTACATCTGTATCTATATCTAGTTACTGGATATGTTTTCATCTCTTCAGAACAATGCCTTACACCTTGAAATCATTCTTTTACATAATTTTAGACCTCCTTTTACTTTAGAAGTTCCAAATGGTCACAATCGATTGTAATTAAAGGGATCTGCTAGTAATTAACGCATGTGAAAAATTAAGCATTTGCACGATCCCCAGAGTCCATCTCCTGACGCTATTAAAGCCACTGCGTAATGAACTCCACAGTTATAGCAGCCATATGCTCTTTTACCTTCATACCTGAGCTCACCAAAGCCAATCTCATAAAAATGTGCCTTTTATTCCGTAAAAGGAATTGTATCTTCAGAGTGGTTGTCTCGAATCCAGCAAGTTTACCTCTGCCTGTAGTAGTCCCATTTTTAGCTGGACTCTCAAAGAGGACAGTAATACATGTCTCTTGGACAATGAAAAGGGTAGAAAAGGATAGAAATCAGGTCAATACCTCAATCTTGAGCAGACGATGAAAGGAGTTTGTACTAGCGGCGTAATGCTTCCTACGGAAAAGCTTTGGAAACATGAAAACTACATTCTCAATTTCTTCAGAAAAACTTGAGATGTCTTTAGAAACCTTAGGACTTAACTTTTTCAGCGATACGGACGTAGCACCCTGGGGTTGATGAAATTAGGCTTGTTTATTGAGGAGGAAAGGTCAATAAGAAGGTTCAAAACACTTCCATTTCAAATACGCTATCATCAGTACACTTGTTTCTACTTTCTTTGATCTTTTTTGGTACTTCTGTACCCAAGTTAAATAGTGCAAGACCTAAAGAAACCCTTCTGACCTACAGGCTTGTTTCTGAATGATGTCCCATGACAAACGACAAAGTAAGTGAGGGCGTAAGTGACCAAAACTCATTAGTTTTGTAGTAACAGTAGCCAGTTAAGATGTGATGGACCAGTCCATGCTAGGTACGTAACAGATAAATACATTGCTTATTAGCACAAGGTTAAGTAAAGCCTCCCAGCCTGCCTGGGGAGTGTCTTACCCAGTGTTGCGGGGGGAACATACTCAACAAGTATCAAACAGTCTTCTAGAAGCATCTAAAATGACAGGTATTGACTTGTCATAAGATCCTTATGGATGGCGCGTCTATAGCTTTGAAAAAATCTTAACAGTGGATGATACACATTTCATCGACCTACTCTGATTCTCACAAATCTATTCCTTGAATGAGGACTGGGACCTTTTCATAGGTGAAAAACAGAAGAACTAGCTAAAAGTTGAATAGATACCAAGTTATTTTGTTGATTTGTACACTGTACTTCTGAAATGCGGGGGTTTCAGCCCCCAGCCCCACATTCAGGCTGACATCTGGGTGATTCCCCCAGCCCCTCCCAAAGGGGGGTGAGTTTCCCTTTAGGCTTCCCCCCAGGGTGGGGCGGCCTGGCAGACAGAGCCATTGGGTAAAGGAGCCCCAGGGGTCCCGCAGTCAGTAACCCAAGGTCAGGGCTCCCACTGAGGGATAACAGCTGGGACCCCTTGCAGGAGGGGCAGTGTCTGTCTGTGAGGTGGGTGCCCTGTGCAGAGTTCCCTGTTGGGGAAGGATCCTCCCGCCTCCCTGGGACTGGGCTCCGGTCAGGTCTGGCTTTTGTAAACACGGGCTGTGTGGAGATTCAGTCTGGGGCTTCCTTGGTCTTATGTGTTCGGCTTGTTGACCTGGTTGTCTCCCATCCCTTCTCTGGGAAAACTGCATGTCACCATTTATCCCACCCATTGTTGGTCGTGCGGTGTCGTTGTTGGGGTCAGTGGGATTGGTGTTAATTATATATAATCTGACTTGTTTATACCCCCAGCGCTCACCCATGTACTGACCCTTCTGTATCAATTACAATTTGGTTATTGGTTCATCTTTATGCTGGCTGTGTCCTTCATGCTAGGCCTAATAATTGGCAAAACAACTTCCCACTATAAAATATTATGGTATTACTGGGATGGTCAGAAAGCTAAACCTGCAGAGTATGGCCATGCAAATTTTGCTCTTCAAAGACTTTAGGTTTGGCTTAAAGGCACTAGGAGTTGTCTGTAGCACATGAACACGCACTTGTGCACACTCAAACTGAAAAGCTCTGATATCTCCTAATAAGAAGAATCCATGATATTGAATTGTCTTGATTACTTTCCTTGATAAAGTTTGGACTCACAGGCATGACTATTGACCTTTCAATATGAGCACTATGCCTAGTATTTATTAACATTATGCTACACTGCCACACCAATTCATGCCCGCTTGCTAGGAGATACACTATGATTCTGTAAGTATATTACTGAAGACAACGTGTGCTCGTAAACTATGTGTGTGCCTCTTCCTAGTTGCCCAGAGGCACTTAGATTTCAATAATGAATGTAGCATCCATTCACCATTTTTCTCTTATGCATTTTTTTCTAATTCTATGGCTGAAAAATTGCTGACAAACTCTAGCCTGATTGACAAACCCTAGTTTTGCTAAAGATACATGCCTTCTAATTTCTCATATGAGAGAAAATATACTTCTAATTAATTTTAATAGAATCTTTTGATGTCATGATCCAAGCAGTCAGTACTGATGTACTTGAAAACAGATATTTGAGAGGAATATCCTCTTAATTGAGGCAATGCATTTTCTGTAGTGACTATTGATGATGTTCAGTTATTTTGATAGTTCATCTTAAGACATGAAAACTCTTTTTTTTTTTTTTTTGGTCAACCATACGGAAATAAGTAACAGACCGTTTCCCTTACTGTCTCTGACATATACATATACACACTCATACATATACACAACTGGTTTGGATATTATCTCCTATATGAGGGTTTCCCCTGGGGTTCTATTTTTATTTCCAGTAGCAGATAGCAGCCTTGGCTCAAATTCCAGTGTGACATAAAGGTGCCACAAGGAAAAAAAAACCCAAACCCTTTAATTGTTGCAGTATCCCAGAAGATACTGAACAGGTGCAAATGAATAAATCAGTGTGCAGTGCCTGACCCCAATTTCTTGAACATATGATACCATTTTTTTTTTGGTTAGCTAATGTGGCATAGACCACAGACACACGCTGTCATGTTTTCTTCTGCTGAGCACTTTTTTGGGGAGAGCCATTACACTACAAATTCATCATGTCTTCCACAGTTTGTAACATACTCACTGAAATGATGTCTGCTTATTTTTTTCCATACAGAAAATCACTTCCAAAAAAAGAAAACAGGTGATAATTTTCCTGGTGAAAATGGAACATATGACTTATTCTGTGAAACCACTGGTCAAAACAGACTGAGCGGGTTTTTACATCAAGATTACTGGTCTGGGTATCCAAATAAGCAGAGTACTACCACTGAGTCATGAGAATGAGTGTTAACAAATGACAATGCCCCTAGTAAATGGAAGGACTATGATGTATCCTTTGCAGTGAAGACGATAAAGGCCTGCGTTCAGAGTAGAACATCATGACATTATTTTCCCCACACGAATAAGAACTCAGTATCGTGAACATTCTCTGATGCCTAAAGTAATAGTTTAGAAATTATTATTATTCCTAATCTCACATAGCAGCAGCATTTATTTTAAAATGAAAACATAATTGCTCCAATTTTATTTTCACTGAACTGCCAACATTTTGAAAAAAAGCTTCTAAAAATATTAACTTTAACAAATAAAAGGTTTGCAAACATAATAAAGAATACTGGACATCTAGTCAGATGGCATGTCAATCTTCTATGACTAAGTTGAATGAACTATATTTAGTTGCTTCTTTGGTTATCTGTAGTACAATTTAAGCTCATTCTTTCTGTGATTTTTTTTCCCCCCATGGATATAGATAGAGTATTGTTCCCCTTATTCTTCTTATTCCTACACAATTCTTTACAGAATTTGTATGTTTAAAAATTGCTATAAGTCTAAAGAGCTGCAATTGTTTCAAGTTTTTTTTTGGAAGTCCTATGCTAGACAGCTGTGATAATTTTCAGTGCTCCCCTGCCTTTCTGCAGCATGTCTGTCTGTACTTGCAGTACTGTGGTCAGATAGGGATATCTTCTGGTTAAAGCCTGACAATTCTAGTGTAGAGGGCAGGATTACTTACATGTCATTCTGACTAAAAATCTCTTTGAATATCCTGCTCAGTGGGTTTTTGTCTGTCAATAACATGGTGGTATTTCTCATGCCTGGCTTGTGATTAATGTGAAACTCCTGACCCTGTACCAAAGACCTGTTCCCTAACCATCTGTAAATTTTTGCATTTATTTGTTCCTAAATATAGTACTTTGCACATGTCATGTTTATCAGATAACGTCTCCAATATGATGAGTTAATATTCAGTTCTGATTCTATGCTCCAGTATACTTGCAGATCTTCTCAGCTTAGCATGATCTTCAATTGTAATAAAGTTCCCATCAAAGCTTTCTCTTTATTTCGTCGTCCTCCAAGTAATTTAGAACATTTATAAGATGTCATAGTGGAACTTCAGTGGAAAGTTCCTTAGGAACCCATTTGGTTCACTGATAAATAGGAAGATAAATCATTGATAATTACTTGAAAAGTATGATTTCAAACCAGTTTTGCACCTGTTCCATAATATCTTACTCCAAACCATGCTTCAGGTTGAACTCTGATACGAGACAGGGCCAAATAATATTCTCATGTCCAAGATACGAATGACAACTACTTCTTTTCTGTTCTCCATAATGTCTACTACAACCTGTTAATGAACAATTTCAGATTATTCTGACATGTTATTGGTGACAAATTCTTGCTGACTGTTAGTATTCTCCTTTGTCTCTAAGTGTTTAGAAATAATAATTATATTACATTTACACTGTAGAATTTGGCAAGAAGTAAGAACTAGGAAATGAAATGACATTTCTGTCTTGTGGAGAATTTTGCAGTTTCTTTAATACATTTAGCAAATTAATTTATACTTCAACAGTGTGTTTTTAAAAGATGGTTTTATGCTACTCTGCTATGGATAACCAAAATGCTTCATTGCTACCTCAGGAACAAGCAAAAACTAATTGTCTTCCAAAGATGACCTTTAACTAAAGGTCAAAATATGAATTTCAAACTGGAGACATTTGAAATGGGTTATTTAAGATATTGTAGCTGATCTCCTCTCAGGAGTGATGCTTGAACAGCTCATGTGGCCTTTCAGTGCTTTAGCAGAGTGGAAGAGCAGTTTACAGCTGGGGATGTGAAGGTGACATTCTAGGCAATGCTGGTTGATGAACACCCCATTGGCATCACCGAGATGATGCATCTTCTAGTGCCAAAGGTTACTTTAGTTTTACTTATGAACTGAACAAAGGCATGTGTAGCACATGAGATCATTAGTGACATTAAGGTGAATTTTAATGTCATTTTATAGAAATTCACTCACAACTGGTTGAAAAATGATAGGTGAGACTAAGCAATGTTTCCTAAGTGTAGAAAATTTGAGAAGTTATAGTAAGTGGCATCTGATGCAGGATTAAAATCTAAGAGGAGAATTACTTTTTTTCCCAGAAGTTGATAATTCACAAGGAGGGATAGGACTTTTTAGGCAATGTGCAAATGTAATGAACAGTGACCTATGAAGTCATTCTGACTAAACAAAATGCTGTTGCCTCATATAACAGCTCTTAGTACAGAAATTAGAATCAGTATGTCTCAAAGGCATCCTCAAACGATTTTATTTCTACTTTCTCCTATTATGACATCTTATGAGGAACTTGAAAAGGCAAAAAGTATGTGAAAATAAAGTGGTTTGAAAGAATTATTAAAAAATAAGAAGTAGGTTTGTATTTTGAAATTAATTCTATGTTTAGCATGTGGAAGGAGTGGATATTTATTGAAAAGATGATTTTTTTTTTCATAGCTGCATAAATAGAATCATAGACTAATTTTAAGCTGAAAAGGACCTCTGGATGCCATTAACTCTAAATCTGTGTCCCCACCCCTCACCAAGAAGGCTATAATAAGAAATAATACGAATTACTAAAAATACACAGTATTTCACAGCCTTACATTCACCATGTGCAGCTTTCAAAGATGAATTATTACAGGCAAGGGAAAAAAAAATACCATTTAATAGTAACTTAAGAAACGAAGACAATTCTATTAATTTCAAAACAATTTCTTTATGATTCAATTATCTTCTCATTTCCACTCTATACAGCTGGCTCTCAGCAAAGACAGATGTTAAATTACTTTTTAAAGAGTTATTACTGTTCCTAAAATCACTTCTTAATGTCTCCAGCAAAAGTTAAGGAGATGATTAAACACATGCGACCAATGCAGAACAGTTTTTACAGACATACTGAGCATATGCAATTGTAAAATCAACAGGAAATCTTATGGTTGTTGAAGCATTCTTGGAAAAGAGGGAGTGAGTTTGCCTGAGTTGAAAATTATAGCTAGACAGCATTCTGAAAGAAATGACCAATTTAATTTCACTGTTGTTTTCTGGCTGAATTGTTTACTTGGAACTATTTGAAATACTGTAATGAAGAACATTACTAAAATCTTCCACATTTAAAGAAATAAAGGGATTTGTTTGTTATAGTCAAACACCTAAGCCCAATATATACCAATTCTTTTATAGCTCCTTTGATTCTGCTAGAATAAAATAATGATACTATATTTAGAGAATGACTATATCAGGTGATAAGATAAAGAATATGGCTTGTGTATGGCATACCTGTAGGTTTGCAGGCTAAATGAATACAAAAATGAAGCTGAAGCACTGTCGGAATTCACAGAAAGAGCTTAAGGTAAGTATAGGAAATCAACTTGAAAAATAGTCTCTAAAACAAAGCTATAACAAAATTTCCTCCTCTGTGACTCCACCTCAGTGACTCCATCGTCAGATACACTGTCACGAGAACTTCCCACGCAGCCCTGACAGCAAATCTTCTCCCAGTCCACCCCCTACCTCCTTTTCCAAACAAATCCTTAATAGTCAAAACTCAATTCAAAGCTAACTAAACTAGGTAGAACAAGACCTTAGAGCCTGGCTCTTGCCAACAATTCTGCCCTCCAATAATTATCAGCATTAAAACATCTTTCACTTCATTCTCGTAACTGTTTCCATTCTATACTATATCAGAATATTTCATTAACAGTCTGTCTGCTGCTCACAGCTAACCAGGATAACTAAATGTAGTTAAAGGAGCAGCCTACCTTGTAGCCATTACTTCATTTGAGGTTGAAATCTATGATACGGTATCTAAATGCCTACAGTTTGAAAATGTTTCATCAGGAAATAGGCACTGTATTCTCACACATAAGGCTGACTTATTTAGCAATGAAAGAGCACATGAAGAGGACGTGATTAAAAGTTTACTTCATTGTTTTATCAACTGAAACCCATTTAGGCTAAACAAACATATTTATTGGGAAAGAAAACAATGTCTGATACCTGGTTCTTTCTTCAGTTTTGCTATATGTATTTTGAAAATCTTTGGATGAGAATCTGGATATCCTATCTATAATATATATTACCATCTGACTGAATCAAATTCAAGCTCTGTCAGCCAGCTTCTAACTTTTTAAATGTATGACTTTATGATCAGTTGCATTAGGATCTGAAAATAAATATCCATGGGCTACGTCTCAGATCTGTTGCTTGCTTCTTACATAAACTCATAGAAATCATTTAACCTCTTGGTATCACAGTTTACTCACGTTAAAGGTAGCATTTGATACCTATTTTCCTAGGGACACAATAAGAACTGATCAGTATTTTCAAATATCGGAATTTGCCTGAGAACTGCTACTCAAACGCAAAGTGGAACTCAGGTACCTTATGACTGATGCATTATACTATATAGTTGAACAGTTTATCCTCTCATGATAATATCAAGTCTATTACTTTAACTCAAAGTTTCCTGTTACAATAAGCAATAGAAACCACCGATATATTTATAATAAAATGTTTTGGACAGAAAACAAAGAGAATACATTTGATCAAGCGGACAGCCGGTGTCACCATTTGCTATGCTGCAGTTTACCTGATAAATCAGAAGTCAAGAGGAAGGGAAGCATTCTTGCAAGAAATGAGCATTTTCAAAGCCTGTTCATTTTAATAGAATTTGAGAAAATGAAGAACCTTTTTGAACTGGGCAAATATACCTCGATTTAAATGGAAATTGTGAGCAAACCACTAAGAAATCCTAGGAGTTGGAGAAAAGCTATTTTAAGCTATTACATATGGTTTGCGTTGCTAGGGAAACCTCTTTTGCAGTGTTCATTTAGCACAGATGCTCAGGAAAGCTCTGTCTCCGTGTCATACCATTTCGGAATGCTTCAGAATGTGAAGAAATAGAGATGCATGTATACACACATGCAGACAAAAATATCTCTGTAATTTTATCTTAGTCATGTTCTGTGTCTTTGGTGGAAGTTAGTTCTTTCCATTTCTGACATGAACCCAGTGATAAATCAAAAGCTCTGTAATTAAACCCCTCTGTTTCCAGACTGAGGCTATTTGTTCAAACATTGCCTTCAGTTTTGATCCATTTTGATCCGTTTGGGTTCATGTGTTAGATAGCCATCTATTTAGAGCAAAAGATTTGCCTTTGCCGTATACATAGTGAAAATGCAAGGAGAAAGGCCAGCTCTGGTGACATTTCTGGCCCACCCTTCTGACCCTAGGGCATTGTGTGACCTGCCAAAACACATCATGTAACCTGCTCCACACAGGGTTTATGTAGCTGCGGTGTTCTTCACTCTCCCTTTTAGCTCTTCAGCGCCCAGGTAGGTGACAGCCCGGTCGGCAGTTGCAGGGTGCCATGCCCGGACACACCTGCCACGCTGTTGAGGGGACACGAGGGCTCAGACCCTGGGCATGCCACTGGGCATGAAAATGTGTGCTGCCTGTTCTTGTCTCTTTGAAGAGAGCAACAGCTCCATAAATTTTGAAAACATAGGATTTGAATTATTTAAAAAGAATTAAGTTTTCAAATTTTGCAATTTTTCAGTCTTTTCATTTTAAAAGACCTTGTTTATCATTGGGGGCATGGCATATTATTACTGTACACCATTATCCATGCTTGATGCACTCTTGGATCGTCCCACTACAAAGAGAGTGCGTTCTCACTGTCTATCCAAGCAAGGTACTTCAAAAGTGCAGTGAAACAGTTCAAAAATTCAGCTATATGTATTAAAACCCCTGTGTAGGATGGACCTATAAATACATGCAGAATCACATTTTGGGGATATGTGTCCATGCAGTCACATAATAGGGATATAACTACTCTTACAAGTATTCTGCAAGCTCAGGAAGCAGCTTTTGAGAGTTTAATTATTGCACTATATTGTACACCAGGAACCTGTATTTTGAGTAGTAAACTTCTAAGGCCTTGAATTTTTACTTAGAATTTAACAATTATTTGTAGTTTGAACCCTCCTCCACAAAATTTAAAAAGCCAACAGAAAATGTTTAGAAAACATTTTTTAGAAGATAAGTCCATCTATGAATGTGCTATTGAAGGCACTTGACTTTGGTCAATAAACCAAAAAGAAACTTGCTGATAAAGGCGACAATAAAGATATACTCTAAACAAAACATATGGTGTTCTACAGTTTGAAATGCTGTTTGTAATGGATGTACATTGATCTAAGCAAATATTAATAACTGTTGAACCAAAACTTGGCAGTATTGCCTATCTGTGAACCATACTGTTATTTACATATTAGAGGGTAATGTAAGAAAAAGAAAAAGATAGTGGGTTAGAGATTTGTAGAGTCTTAGCACTACCAAAATAGGTTTAGGCTAGGTAGGAAAGAGGCAGAAATTGATTCTTGCTACAAGGTGATATAATTGCGGTAACAAAAACCATCGGTTATTTTGGACATCACAGCTACAGCTTTTCTGCAGAAATTTCCCTATTTCATCCAATACACTGGTGAATTTTGTGCTTCTGTTCTCTGTGATGAAGTGTCATTAAAAGTATTTGTAAACACTAAACTATGATTATATCAAGAGTTTTAAAGCAAACATAACGTAAACATCTTTTAGAACAATACTTTGTAAACAGCACTTAAAGATTAAAATGCTTGTTCTGAGTCATGATTTTCATGACTGTCTCACAGAAGATTGCTTCCAGTCTATTCAGCTGGTCATTCAGTTTAGAGAAAACTACAAGTAAAGCCAGAAATTCCCTCCTATGCTATTCCTGACCCTCCCTCCATGGCCCCTGCCCTTTCTCTGTGCTAGTGCGGTGGTTTAGGATGAACTTTTGATCTTTCTATTTGAGATGCTTGACCTAGTAAAATCATCCAACGGTAGAGCCAACTAAGTCTCTTGATATGTCTTGTCATAGTGGATTTACAAGCAGTGTAAGACAGCTTCCTGGGAAGTTACAGTCTTGTGATCATGCAGGCGCCAGACTGTTCAATCATAAAACAGTGAAGGTGAAAAAAAGCACAGAAAGGAACAAGGTAGTAAGTCAGGACTAATTTTTTGTGTGTAATTTGGGTTTTTTTCATTCACTTAAAGCATCCCAAAGTAATCTATAAAAGAAATTTAGAAAGGCTCGGTGTTACGATACGCCAATAAAGTTGCTCAGCATGAAGCTCCTGTGGGATGCTGCAAAGTAGTAAAGCTCACATGTGCCTCGTACTTCCTCATTCAATATGTAGCTCAATTACTAGTTAGCTCTTTAAAGTTTCCTTATACTTTTTCACTTAGTGTCACAGTGAATTTGGACCTGAACTTAACACAATTAGTAGAACAAGAAGTCAGGACTGGGCCAGTTTGGCCTGTTCAGTGGAGCAATAAAGCTCTGTTATGTTTACTAGCAAGCTACCGAGCTTTTATTCTTCATTATTCTTCATCTGGAATTATTTCCGTATATATTTTAAACAACACATCAGGTTGATACCTCATCTCTGAATTTTCACAAGTTAGAAAACATTAGAAAACAAGTCTCTACAGTTCCTAAAGCCTCCTTTGTTGTTCCCCATATGTCAAGCCATTAAGTGAAAAGCCTGTTTTTCACTTTTAATGGCTACTGCTGGGACATTTCATAAATCCACTGATGTTAAAAATGACAACTTTTAACCTTTTCTAATAAGTAGCTTTCAATCATAACCATATTTTAAAATAACTTTGAAGGATAACATAGCTGAAATGTGAAATTTCTAATTTCTAGACTCCTAACTTTTTAATCTGTTACTTTTTTATCTATAAACTGTTACTGAGGTCTTTTAGGTTTTACTACACCCCAAGTACAAGACCAATTTCTAATGTAGATTATTTGGAGGAAAGACTTGCAATATACTGTGATGTGTACCCTCATGGCAAGATAGAAATGTAAAACCCCAGCAAAAAAGGGTCACAGAAGCAACATAAATATAATTTCAGCTTTGCCTGTTCAGCTGAATACATCAAATTCCACATTGAATTTGGAGAGAACATCAATTTTATTCAATAAATAGGTATTCAGCAGACAGTGTCTAGGAAAAGGTGAGCTAGGAAAGGCTGACCTACCCTTAAAACATTTGATTAGCTCTCATTTGATCTTCTTGATAGTGGAAACATGGTCAGTAGGAACACAGTAAAATATGTTATGATACTGCACAAAAATTAAAGAACTAATAGCAGTTTTAAGAGTTGTATGAGAAAACTGTGCAGCTTCCCAAAAGAGAAGCTAGATAACAATAATTTCCAGAGAAGGTAGTATCAATGTTTTCAGGACAGCCTTAAAACATTTAGATGGTAGTGGATCAATGTTTACATTAATCTACCTAAAGCCTTTTTATGCTCCAATTGAAATTCTCATTAAGTATATTATTACCTCTTTATAGTTTTAAATATTATCAGGAGTCATAGGATCATAAGATCACAGGATAATTTGGGTTGGAGGGGATCTCAGGAAGTCTCTGGCCCAATCCCTGCTCATTTGTGAGATCAGCCCAGGTTGTTATTTAGTTGGTTCTTGAAAACCTCTAAGGATGGAGACAACATGACCTGGTGAATAGTCGTAAGCTATATCTTGTAGCATATTTTCACTGAAACAATACACATTGCAGGCAACCTCAATCAATTCCTTCTTCAGGAGGCAGAAAACAAATCTAAGGGAAGATTTGTTTTTTTCTTTCAGTTTAGATATGATAGCATATTATCATGTGCTTCATTTAGTTATTGTTATATTGCAACCTCAGCAAAAGTTGTAACACCTATCTTATTTAATTTTTTTTTTTTTTTTTTTTTTTTTTTTGTAAGATCACATTATGATGCAATTTTGGCTTCCTCCAGCCTGGAATAGTGAGCAGTGCAAGCACCTCAGGAAAAAAATCTCTCCTAATAATACTGCAAGCAATACTTTCCACAGTTCATATCAGTTCCACTTGTACTTTTCAGCCTTTCTTTATTTTTCTTTTGATTTCATACACTACTTATATTTACATTTCATGTTTTTATTCCAATTCAATTACAGTGAGCTGACATTGACACAGCCCCTGGCTTGTTGGAGCAGTTATCGCTATTGTTTGCCAGCATAAATGCCATGTCACCAATGGCATCAAGAGTACAGGTTTTCTTAAGACGTGTTGTCAGAAATAGTGTTAAATACACTTGATAGTGTCAGATAAAGGTAGACCAAATAGCCTATCTGTAAAGGTTGTGAAGACCTTTCTATCTTACAAATATGCTATGGACTCATGAGCAGAGGTTTCCTCAGTAAGCAATGATGGTAAGTTGCTGTCTCAAACCCCTACTTTTCTGAGCAAGCATACTAGATATTCAGTGGACATTAACTTTGACATTAGCAAAAAATGCATATAATAATTAATACTAAGATATTTCTCAGCTATTAAAAAAGTAAGAGTCAGTCACCAAGAATGAAAGCAGGAAATAAAGCGCAGTAGTCAATGTAATTTAGAACAGTAACAATTCTTTCCAGTATATGTGGAAGGGTATTCACTGTCTGCTGGTTTTATTGCACTGACTTGAGAGAAAATCCACTCAGTCGAGCCAGATAGGAATACAGCAGGGTAAGTTATTTTAATGCCTTTCTAGACCTAGGTTGCTGTTATGTTTTCTGACACAGAAAACCAGAAGATAACAACTAGCTAGAGGATATTTTGGTATCAGGATATCTGTAGCTATGAACACTTAGAAATATTTGGTTATAACAGAGGGAAACCATTCTCGGGGTATAATTATACAATTAAGGAAAGAGAGGAATTGACCACAAATTATGTATCAAAAGCTAACAAAACTTTATAGAATAGAAAACTTCAGTCTCTCAAGGGTGCTTTCTATCTATGAGGCTGACCATACCCTTATATACATTCTTTCTCACTCTTTTCTAATAAATGTGTAATTATGACAGGGCACACTGGCTAAATAGGTTTAAAATTACACTTTTTTTTTTTTTCCCATTGCAGTAGTGTTTAGCCTTGAATGAAGTATCCAGCAGATCAGCTGAATCAGGTGAGGAGATATTTTGGAACAAGTCTGTAGAATTTTAAATGACTGAGGAAGTGTCACATACAGTGAAGTGAAATTTAAAGTGGTGCCTTCAGCTGAAGTGAGGATTATCATGTTTTCTCATTTAAATGAAACGTAAGTCTTGTTATTGCTTAGTTAGAATCTAAACAGGTAAAAGTAGAAAAGAAAAAGATACAAACAAATAAATGACCATGGCAAGCCCAAGAAGAGAGTTCCTTTACCTTTGGTGAAGTACAAAAAAGAAGTGAGAAGCATGTTTTAAGGTATTATGGTAGTGGTTTGAGTTTTCATAAATCAAGATGTCTTTAAAAATCTCACAGCAATATCGGTATCTGATTAAGTGCAAGGCTCAAAATGATGGGGGAGAGGATAGTTGCTATTGAGACTGTTACTCTCAGACTTTTCAAAATTCTTTTCACTGGAGAGGGAACCATCTTTTTTTTTTTTTTTTTTTTACTTGTATCTCCCAAGCTCCCTTTTGTTCCACTTTTGCCAACACCAGCAAAAGGAGATAGCATAAAACAGGTCTTCCCCACAATCTCTCCCATCAGGAGTCTTTCTGAAAGGTGCTTGATGATATAAGAAAAATGGACTTAATTAGATTTGTCTGTGTATAGTCACGCTTGGCTTAAAGCAAATTTTTTTTCCATTGGCACGTATTTTGTTTTGCATGTCCTCTATACAGAAATGCCACAAACTCATGTCCAGCATTTAGTCATTATTTTTCATTTTGTACGTTTTGACAGCTTGAGATAGTGCTATATCAAGCCTTCTGGTTACATTGGGTTTTGTTCTTTAGAAAGATGCTACTAAATTATCTAACAATATTATCACTAGCTACAAGAAAGCTGAGCAAGAAGTAGCCTCACTGAATCTCTCCTTTATGACTTTTAATTTCCCTCCAACATAATCATGTAATATAAACATTAGATTAGAAATCATGCATTGCAGTGACGGCTGCAGAATGCTTCTTTTACTGTTGGAGTCTGTAATAATCAAGACAATTAAGTATTACTCATAGTGTACATTATATCATGTCTTGATGACTATGACTTACAACACTATGACTTAGTGTTGATTTTCTTGTTTATCTTAGGAAAAATGAATGTGAATTAAAATATAGTTTTGTTTAAGAATGAGTCATATCATACCAGACATAAAATACTACCATGCAGGGAAACGTCCTTCTTCTGCAGGAAATGGTTGAATGAGCGCATTAATGGTTAAGCATTCTGGTTCAGAGAAAAGGATTAGGCTTTTGGTTGCTGTAGTAAATAATAACTACAGGTCCTAGTCATCACTGGTATAAACAACATAATGGCTAATGTCTTCAGTTTCTATGAAGTTGCTGCTTCCAACATCAAGCATTTACCCTGGTATTTTCTAATCAAACTTTTAAGTTAGTTCAAAAAAAAATCTATTGATGTCAGCATGTGGAAATTGATTTTATCAGTGATGAACCACAGTTACAGAGCAAGATTCAATTTTTGTCATTCAGTTTTTGTCATTTACTTATCCCTAAATGGCATCTGTTTAACCTTGTGTAGTTATCAAAGCAGTTGTAAAGGAATGACACGCAGATTTTACATCTGATTAATTCTAAACTAGTTTTCAGCGGTTACTTGTAATCTCAAAATATCTACTTTAAAACTTTCTATCTGTGAATAGTAAGGTGATAGCTTTTATATACATGCAAACAAAAAGTAAAAAGTGAAATCAAGCACTGTTTATGATTTGAGAAAAAGGTCACAGATATTTGAGATAAGTAGCCCCCACTACCCTTAGCATCACCAGAACAAAGGTTATTTTTAAGATGTTAATATACATACTCCTTCCTATCTTTTTATCAGAAATGTTTCACCTAGTTATTATTCTCTCTTACGTAATGTAAATGAATGCAGTGTTAATTCTCCTAGAGAATAATGTTCTTGAATGGTGATTTAAGATTTATCTAGTCAGGTCCAATTTAAATGATTTGTCTGAGGACACTCATCACTGAATATAGACATATATCTATTATAATAAAGCACTCATGGGAAGTACAGGCAGTGTGCTCTCCAGACTGATTAGAGCTCCAATTTTGAAGAGAGTATCTCATGCTATGGAAATCAGTGTCCCTAAGTCATGCTATTATAATGTTTATAGTAGTTTCATATTCAGATTAATTTGAATCAGGAAGAGAGTCAATATTTAAGTTGAAAACTTCTACTATATTACAAATTCTAACACTGGCGGGTCACTGTGATCAAGTCCCTGGTTATACTGTGGCCATCCAATGGCCATCAGATATCAGAAGAAAGATTTACTGATTTTTGCTCCTATAGTCCTTTCGGCAAATTCAGCAATTTAAACCAGCTAACTTTGCCCAGCCTATGAATATTGCATTTTAGGCATCTATCTCGGAGCTGTGGATTTTACTCCCGGAGGAGCTGCACTACCACCTCGAGTCCTTTTGGGAAGGCACTGCGGGCCACTGCCTGCAAAGCCACAGAGGCCAACAGGACTTGCCTCACGGCCTTTCCCAACTTATCATTCTGGCTTAAGAGAAGGGGAGGCCGGTTGATTCCTAATTTTAACATCTCTTGAAATTTCTGAATGGGTCTACAATAAATTGCTGAGCAATTTTCAAAACTGAGCCACAAAAATCAGGAACAAAATCCCCTAGATGGTGACTTTTGAATAGGCATTTATATAACAGCGAAATTTTAAAATTTTGTCTTCAGCAGTTAAAAAAACCCGATTCGCATAGTTGCACTATAGTGTAACCAAAGGAGATCTGGATCAGATCTTACTGTGCTTTTACTCAGTAATACATTACAGAAACTACTTTCTACGTACATAGGAATATAACTTTTTAAAACTTTTCAACAAACTTTCTTCCTAGTAGCAAAATATCAATAACTGAGGGAGTACATGTGCTAATAAGAACAACCTGCACTGCCGTGAGCCTGGAAAATAATTTTCTAACTCACCTCCTCTGTTAAAAAAGTAAATATAGAATTTCTAAAGGAAAACAGCTTGTTGTAGAGAGTGTTTGGATCTACCCCTCTTTGTAAAATGATGTGGCCGCAGGTGACAAAGTATAAAAGGCTGTACAGCACTCAGGGGCTCTTCAGTTTTGTTGCAGCCTCTGTTCTCCAGTGGAATTACCCCAACCAAATATGTGTTTTCTGCTTATAGAAGAATTCAAAATATCATAACCCAAATTCATCCTGATATGAAACGTAATGGCATTCATCTGTATATATTATCATGTCTGGGGGGAAAGAATAAAACTTAAAACAGCTACAGTATTTCAGCGGTACGCTGAAGCTCCTGTGTTTAATGATATGCATGCTTATACTTGTAATCCCAAAAGGGAAAACTTATTTTAACTAATGCCAACTGAGAAAAGTGACAGGTTTATGTTAATACTAGCAATAAAAAAAATATTAAAACCAGGCAGTTTCAAGAGCTCCAAGTTCTAAAGGAATTGTCAGTATGAACTTTCAATTTAGATAGAAGTCAGCAGACTCTCCCTTAACTTAAATAATTATACATTTCCATTGCTTAGTTCTCCATTTGCTGCATCCTTTTCTGTCATTATTACTACCTCATGTTAATGTTACTATCTCAGCAATCATCAACATATAGTACAATCTTCCAAACTCTCTTGGGTCAGAGTTATTTACCCATACTTTAAGGACTTCAACACAATCTTTGTATGTTATAAAGAATAAATAATAAAAGAAACAATTGCAGTAGAAATTTTAAGGCACAGGTTGGGACAGTTGCTGATGCAGTATAATTATATCAGCAAGCAGTTAGCACAGGTGCATCAACTTTATCATTAGTTTATCTGTGTTCAATATGGCTTCCCAACCGAAATATTTGTCTTATTTCTCAGCCAACTGATGTGGTTTATCTCTAACAGATGCTACGGTTCTACAGTTTTATGTAGGAAAACAGGATCTCTCAGCCTGCAACTCCACGACATGGCCCAACAGGCAGAGGGTCAGAGCTCAAACAGCTGCACAGGAGAGAGTCTGCCTCCGTGGGGGCTGACCGCAGTTTTTTTGAATAAGCAGAAACAAATGAGAGAAAAAAAGATGATGAGTTGCACTGTAAATATTGCTGCACAAACAAACTGAACTGATGATGCTGCAGTTTTGTCTCATGCCTTGTCACCTCTAAAGAACAGAGTGCACCACAGAGCTGGTCACATTGGTGCTTTCAGCTATGATAAAGTTGTTTGGATGTCTGATGTCTCTAACTGGTATCCACTTTTCTGCTGATGGCTGGTAGGATTTGCAGTGGGGAGGTATGGTGATCCAAAATCAAAATCTGTAAGTGATGTTGATAACTGAATCGTTACTTGATTAAAATGAATTGCACAGTAGGTTAAATAGGTACATTCAGCAAATATCCAAAAGGAAGTGGTCACCATAAAAATATAAATAATAGCATTATCAAGAAAAACCAAATTAAAATCCTGCGTTTTGTCACCTGGTTTTCACGCAATATTATGCTTCCAAGATTCCTTATCATCACATTTACTTTCTGGGTTTTGGCCGTAGGCACACTTATTTAGGCACTTTAAGAACACACTGAATTTTAAAAAGGACCCAGCAAATAAATAAATGGCATTTATGTTTTATCCTATTCTATTTAAAGAATGAGAATAATTGAATTTATCCTTTATGTACCGATTAATGAAGAGTACCTTATGAAGAGAGAAAATAATTTTAACATAAATCAAACTTTAAAAAATTGTAGGTCTGGAATGAATCACAAAACTCATCACATCAATTCTCCTGACCAAAGAAAAGGTGAAATTTTACCTCCACAACACCATTTTTTGAGTCACTGCTTGTTTGGGGTCCAGTGTAATCCAGCTGTTACCTCAGCTGCCACTTAGCCTGTGTTTCGTTCAGGTAATTACTCACTTGCAAATGTGAGCAGGTCTTTGAAAAATAAAAATTTGCCTACCATTGAATAAGGGCAAGGGCAAAGGTGGCTTCCTGAATTTAAATACTGTTTCCCAAAAGTTTGTGACTCACTATCACATATCGATGCAACAATTAAACCTTATTTTTATCATATGTTTGTCTGTAATAAAAACACATCAGAAGCAAAATTTGCCTGGAATAGCTTCAGAACATCATCTGCCTTTGAAAGTAAATCCCTGATAAATTTCAAGTGTGGCTTTACATGTTATTAATATCTTTTATATTTATTACTCTTAAAACATGCCATCCTAGCTTGATTTTGAATATGTCATCTGGAATGTTGTCAAAAGTAATCCAAAAGTCCAGATGACTTCTGACAATGTTTTTCTGCCAGTAAGCTTTGTTTTCTCGTTAAAAAAAAAATAAATAAATTGTTATGACATGATTTGTTCTGAACAGCCATACTGGCTGGTATTTACCTCCTTCTTATCATCTAGACACTTAATGCTTTTTGATTATTTCTTCAAGTTTTCTGTTCATATTGTCTGTTTCAAAATTTCATGTTTTTTCTTTTGACAAATGGTACCATAATTTCACTGTCCTTCAGAAATCCTGACAGGAAAACTGAAATTATTTGACTTGGCTCTTTAAGATGAAATTCATAGAGTTCAGCTACTTTGAAGCATTTAAATATAGATTTACTTCTTCTCTCTCTAGGCTAATCCACATTCTTAAGCCATTATTACTAATGCTAATGGTGTTAACACAATTCAGCATCCTAGTGAATGCTAATGCAAAGATGACATTAAGCAGTTTGGGTTTCTGATTCTTTAGAATATTTTGTTGATAATTTTCCCTCCTGACTGAGTGGAAAACTAATTCCTCAGTCATCACAGGGCTAATGCACTTTTGGAAACTTTGAATACTCAATATTCAGGTTTTGTTTGTCCTATAGAAAACAAATATTTCTTCACCTTCCATGCTTCCTTTCTAGGTAGGTTCATATGAACCTTGCCTTCTCTTAGTGTGTTTTTCACAACACATTAACCCATACCACACAGAACAAGATATGCCGGTAAATATGTTCATACTAGCACATTTGCAGCTAGCTTGCCTCTCTTTGCATTACAGTCCACCACAGCCCTTCTTACAATTCAGTATAAAGACATCAGACTCGAAGATATTTTTACTGACTTCTTTCTTTAAAATAGTTTAATCTCTGTCTACTTTAGTTTGGTGATCCCTAGTACTATATTCTGAAGGTCAATATTTGAGTCTCTACAGTAACAGTCGTACACTAAGGAAAATATATGAATATTTATATTTTAATTTTTCCCTTCTGTATTTTGACATAGCTACTATTTTGAATCAGCTGCTGAAGATAAACCAGCAATTATAATATTAACAAAGTTAATGGAACGCTTTTTTGGCTTCCAGTATTTTTCAGTCTCTGAAGACCTTTGTTTTTGAAATAATTAATTATGTTAGTGGTATTTCTGCTGTAGTTAAAGGTCACTCTACAAAATGTGTGAAAAAAGTATCCAGGACTGAGGGAAATGTTTAGAATTTAACTCCTTTTCTAAATATTTGCATCTTAAAAATTATTTCTTTACCCACAAAGATATACACACTGTGGGAAATTATTTATTTCAAGAAACTAGTACTGTATATTTGCAATAGGGATGGTTGAATATTGTTTTAGTTCATTTCTACAAACATCAAGGATAAGTGCAATGTAATACATACTTAAATGCAGTACTTAGAGTGGATATAATGAATCTGAACAAAAGATATGAAAAAATAATTTTCTGAAAAATATTAAAGAAAGCTTAAGAGGTAAATAGCAAAATATGAATGTTATTAATTTGGCATCGAGTAGCTGATGCAAAACTAATGAGCATATCATCCAGTTTTGCAGCTTTGATTTCAATAAGACATTGAAGGAAAACAAATAAAAAAGTATAGTCATTAAACTCACTGAGACAAATCAATTTTTGTAAGCTGTAAACTACAAAGGATACACAGTATAGGTGAATTTGATTTGCCCCTTTTTCTTTAAAAAAAAAAAAGTTAAGAAAATGCATTTGAAATTGTAATAAAGAGCTTCAAAAGAAAGCTTCAGAGTTTATTGCACTGATTAGGTCTATATTAATGAATTTGCAATTAGTAGTTGAATCTGAGATTGCCCAGACAGAAACACGTGTGCACATACTGTGCACACGCACAGCGCATCTGAGGATTTCAGCTGCATCACATCTGCTGCTTCTCAGGTGAATCACCCCCCCCCCCTCAGGGCTGCCAGACCTCAGGTACTCCAGAAATCCCGGGGCTCTGCCGCCCATAAATGATCTCACAGAGCCTGCGAGTCTGGCAGGGCCAGACCTGAGTGAATACATTGAGCTCTGCTGCATCTGAAAGGCATCAAATACACTGGGGAACGGAAGGGGTTTGATATACAGTGCCCCAAAGGTGCCCTGTTTCAGAGGAGCTCTGGGGGGTCTATGAATGCAGTACAGAAATCCAGAAAACTTCATGTTGTATGTCTGGAAAAACCCAGCCGCACAACACCCATAGTAACTGTGATTTTGTTCTAGGTCATTCTGAAAAGCACTGATGTACAGTAACTTTCCTGTATTGCAGAGGGGATGGAAAACTCTACCGTGTCCCTGTTCAATATTGCATTATAATTTGATTTCTAATTATTCCCCTTAAATCCTGATTAGCTATTTAATGAGGTACAGTCTTTGAAAATGTATGATCTAACGTGTCTATTTTTATTTTTTTCTGAACTAGATGTTAAATTGTGACTGTAATCCAATATTCTGCTGAATTGAATACATTAATTTCATGAAGAGATTTTACATCTAATAATTTTGGAATGTGCATTAACAGTATCAATGGCAACCAGTAAATTTAGTCAACTTGCTGCCATTATTTGCAAGTTGGGCTTGGAAATGTAAAAAACAGGTGCTTTGTATTTTAATAATATATTAAACTAATAAAATGTTTTTCTAAAATAATTTTTACCTAAAACAGTGTTGAAGATTGCAGCATTTTCAAGAGATGTGATATATATGTCTATCAACAAATGCATTACTATTTTACTAAAACCAAATGAGTATAAAAATACGTATTTTTCTAAGAAAATATCAAAAAGGTGTTTCAATCTGCAACATAACTCATATTAAAAGGCAGTAAGGAATTACATCTTATAAAAACAGTGTGGGTATTTATAAGTGGGACAGCTAACAATTCTGGAGTGGGAGGAGTATATTTATAATGTATGCTTCCATGAAAAGGCAGAGAAATAATTTTATTTTTATTATTTGCATTCAGATTCTAAAGGCTATGTAACATACTGATTTCATCAACTTTTAGTTTGGTAATTTATCTAGAATTATATGGTCCTTGTCAATTCTCTTCTGATTCATTCTTATTTAGTAATGTAATCTAATGTACAAAATATGAAGAGAAACAGAAATAAGACTTAAAACCATGTAATATCCAAAATTTCATACCACTAGATTTTAGCTATTAGTATCACCAGGAAATAGTGGTTTGGGTTTTTTTACTGTATTCTGTTTGCGAATGATCAGGAGGCTGCACGTGTCACATCAATGCTGTGCAAACAGTGCATCATTGACAAAAAAACTCAGAAAAAGCTCAGTAAAAAACCCAGAAGAACCACTTCCTACAGTTAACTGTAGTAAACGGCGGTTTATGTGCAGCCTTATAAATTAAAACCTGCAGATACCAAACAGAAAAAAATGGAAGAAGGCATTGCCACACCAGGATCAAAAGAGCTTTGGGATTTTAAATATTAAAGACAAGGACCTGCTCAAGTGGGCCCTGAGGAGGCCACAAAGGTGCTCAGGGGGCTGGAGCACCCCCCTGTGAGGACAGGCTGAGAGAGCTGGGGGGGTTCTGCCTTTCCAGGCTCTGGGGAGAATTTATAAAGGGCTACAGGGAAGGGAGGGAGGCACTCTTGATCAGGGGGTGTAGGGATAGGATGAGGGGTGACAGTTTTGAACTGGAAGGAGAGAGATTTAGATGAGATCTAAGGCAGAAATTCTCCCTTGTGCGGGTGCTGAGGCCCTGGCACAAGTTGCCCAGAGAAGCTGTGGCTGCCCCCTCCCTGGAAGGGTTCAAGGCCAGGTTGGACGGGGCTTTGGGCAACCTGGGCTAGTGGAAGGTGGCCCTGCCCATGGCAGAGGGGTTGGAACTGGATGATCTTTAAGGTCCCTTCCAACTCAAACCATTCCACAATTCTACGATTTCTGTACTGCCATTTAAACAAAAAAATATATGAAGAGTATAATCAGCATTTATGCTGCCACAGTCATCACACTGCCTCTTTCCCTTGCAGGCTGTCCACAGCCAGCAGCTCGCTGCTTGGAATGAACACCAATGGCTCAGATGAGTATTTCCAGTCTACAAACCACGCAGAGCAAACTTTCCGCAAAATGGAAAATTATCTGCAGCAGAAGCAACTGTGTGATGTCCTACTTATAGTTGGAGACCAAAAGATTCCAGCTCACAGGTACATTTCCCCATATTGTTTACATGACATTTCTAATGCTAGGTCAATTTATGCCTACCCTGCTTAGTTGTGAACGAATGGGTACTGTAATTAGGACATCAGCTAACAGTGGAATAAAATGATGTGATCAACGTTTCATAATTATTTCAAGTAGAATGAAATTCAAATATGAACCACTGATACTGTCCACCTCCCCTTCTTGCTGCTGTCAAGCTATAGCAAGATCAGTAAAGAAAATCTGCCCAAACAAGCACTATGAGAGAAAATTAGATTACTAATTACCCTTTTAATTTCATTGCTCACTGCTATAAGATTTGAATCCTATCCTAAATATAATGTTTCTATTGCACACACAATACTGAATTTCATGCTTGCTGTTGAAATTATGAAGTAATTTGCAGTGCTCCTAAAATGCTTTTATTTCAAGGTTGGTTCTCAGTGCAGTGTCTGATTATTTTGCTGCAATGTTTACTAATGATGTGCGTGAAGCAAAACAAGAGGAGATCAAAATGGAGGGAGTAGACCCTGATGCACTGAAAGCTTTGGTGCGCTATGCCTACACAGGTAATTTTTCCTCCATTACCCACATAATTCTTATAAAGGAAGACAACAATCTATTTAATGCATCTATAACTGTCACTTCTTCCATTTCATACTAGTACATGAATACATGCATAAATCACGCATACATGATGTAAACCTTTCTCTAGAGAGGATGAAAAAATGTTACTGGTTTATATAGTGTTATTTTAGAAGATGTGCAGAAGTTAACATATAAATCCATATTGGATGTCTGTCTCAGCTAGATACAAATTATTTCAGGAATTCTAATGAGAGAAGAACATATTTTGCCTGTTGCCCACCTCATGAAGTGAGACAGAAGAGTGTACTATGAACCTTCCTGTCATGGGTAGCTACAGAAATAGTCTGCCTGGGTGGCAGTTATTTGGCTCACTCAAGGCTCTGGAGTAGGAATAATCAGAGGAAAACAGGAATATGATCACACCCATGAGTAGAGCAACTTTTACCATGAGAAAGTGCAATCACATTCTGGAAAAGGTTTACTTATGTTCTCTTGGAAAATTATACAGATTTTATCTTAATGAAATTAAATATTTTAATACCAGAATGCTGTATATATATTTTTTCCCATTTTCAACATTTACCCATGTTTTGCTGAATCTAAAATGGTTGAACCAAATAGCCAGAAAGACTAACTCGGAGAACTGTGAAATCCCTTCTGTCTGCTCTGTAGTGAGCAGGGAAAAATGCTGTCCAACATGACCACTATGTTAATATATATTACAATTAGAAACATCCAGATCATTCAAACTTACGTACATTCTGGAAGTCTGCATGTTCTGGTATTTGTCAAGCCTCTTGATGCAGATGACAGCTACTCTAGCCAGAAAGGTGAAAGGGAAACCCTTTTCCCCCTACTAAGCTGTACATTTCTGTGACAAAAATAATGCCCAAATCTCAAAAGGAGAAAAGTACTCCCCTGGCAGGTAACAACACTTAACTGACCAGAATAACAACCTTCTGAATTTATGCACATTTGTGCGTGAACTGATCCATCCCCTCAGCTAACCACAATTATTGATAACATTCACTAGATCCTTGTCATCTATGTCCCACACAAGGCATTGCTTGTTTGCTTTTGAATGAAATAACACAATTTCAATAGGGAGATGGGAGGTTGAAAGATGTATCACAGGTATATATCAATAGTTCTGTAGTACTTTAAAAGGCCTTAAAATATTAAAAAAACCCCAAACAAAACCCAAAGGAAAACAAAGACCCCATTATATTCACCGTATTGGCCATAGCATAAATGTTAAAAATAGGCTTCTTCATTTGCTACATCAGGCACTTCATAAATCTGGACTGTTGCATTACAAGAGAAACCTCGAGAAGGTTAAGCAATCTGCAACCCAGATGGGAAACACAAGTTTCTATACAGAAAACAGACCCCATTGGTGGGTACAAACAAGGGGATAAATTTAGGGGTGAGAGGGTGTCATGACCAGACTAGAAACCTAGAGAATCTTAATGCTTGTGTGATCCCCTCTGGTTAAATTAAGCTGAAACGACCCCAAACGAACAACCGGTTAAAATGTTTTACTTGCAGTAGAGATCAATTTAAACTTGGAAAAGGATAATTAGAAATGTGGTCTCTTAAAAATCTATAAGAAGGAAAGGGAAAAGGAAAAAGGGGGGAAAAAAGGGGGGGGGAAAGAGGGGGAAAAAGAGGCAAAGAAATCCAGATCACTACCCCTGGATCCAGAGTTGTGTCAGTTCCGGTAATCTTGGGTGGTGGGTGCACACAGATCTAGCTTCAATGATGGGTGCACATCGAGCAAAGTTTCTGACCCTTTTTAAGTTCATCTTATTACCCTGATTAGCATCCTAGATGAGGAAGGGCAGGTATTCCACAAATCCGTTTCCATGAAAGACGAGGAAAAATGTGGAGCAGGGGTTCCAGTTGAGTTGGTGGTCATTGCCCAGCTTTGGTTTTTCCTCTGTTCCCAGAGATTTTTGCTGACTTCACTCTTCTTGTTGGTCATCCCAGAGGTGATTCCCTCTTACCAGTTCTTGTTACCACTTCAGTGGTGGAAGTGCAAAGTCATTAACGAGGCAAGCAAGGTGTCTGGCTTGCACAACAGAGCCACGAAGTATTGGGTTTAAGGGTACTTGTGCTTGCGGGGAAACACCTGCTTTATCCATGTCTCCCCTCCGAGGCTTATCTAAGGAGTTTGTCAATGCAACTGTAAGGGAGTGGGGGGCGCATCCTTCCGTACACTCCCGCTTCCTTGGGTGGCATTCCTTAGACTAATCCAAAGGCCACAGCCTGTCCTTGAGGTTTTCTGTGTTGATGAGTGCTTGGTGCATTACTTCTTTCAGTTCCTTACAGAGTGAATGTGGCATCTATAATGCAGCGATACTGTGGCACTGAATTAGCATACATAACCCCAGGAAATAGATTAGTACGAGTGTGAAGAACCTGGGTGGTGGGCTGCTTATTATCCACATGTATCTCAAAATCATCCCACTTGAATAAATAGAATCTTTCAGTTTACTTAGTACAAGCCACATGAAAGAACGTATATAAGCCTAAAAAAGCAAACACCAGACTATGAAATACTGTAGGTCTGCTTGTGAAATCAGGCTTCCCTCTTTGCTTTGAGGCATTGTATTGCAATCTGTTTACAAGGACATGTACCAATTTTGCTGTATATGTTCAGTAACTATTTTGAGTTGTATAGTAAAAAGCAAACCCAAACACTGCCCTGTTCTGCACCCCGCCAGCCCTTCCTCATTTCTTGCAGAAGTTGGAAGGTATTATTTAAGTTACAGAGTAAGGGACATCAGGAAGAGGTGGGATTGTGTTTCGGTAAGACTGATGAAGACAGCTATGGAAAACAATTTTCCTAATAAACAAGCCTCTAAACCAAGTGCTAACTTTTTTTTTTTTTTTTAGGTAATGAAATAGAAATGTGACATTCAGAGATAAGAGCTATAACTTTCAGAATTGTTTACATATTCAACTGAAATAAATCAAAAGTGAACTTTGGACAAAAACCTCTTACAGTTCTTCTCTGAAGCTAATTTTGACTGTAGCCTCTCAATACCACCCTTCTCCATGTGTTAAATGGAGATGGTGTGTATCATCTTTTCACAGAAGCAGCTGGAAAAGAAATTAATGTTTCTGAGGCACTTGCATGTTGTAATGATAAATAGAAAAACAGATAAAAAACCCCACAGTTCTTTTTTCAGAGTAGGATTTTAGTGCAGTGTATCAACTAGGGAATTGAACCCTCCACTGAGCAATGGAAGATGTTATTAAATTAACACCTTCCAGTCTATCTATGAACATAACGAAATTCTCATGTAATAATTTCGTTAAAAATTTAAATAACAAGTTGATGATGGAAGAAATCAGTTTTCCTGCACACGCTGCTGTCATTTCCTAGCTTTTCATACTGAAGTTCTTGTGCGTAATATAAACTTATAATATATATTTTCATAAATTATTATATGAATTTTAGGAAAGGTTTTTATCTTATCACACCTTTCTGTTTTACTTTTTTTTTTTTTTTTTCAGGCAAAATCAGTTCTAATATTGTTAAAGCTCCAATAAAAATGTTTCAATCATTCTATTCAAAATCCACCAAATCCTTTAAGTCTGTTAAAACATATGTTTAAAGAATTCTTCAGCAAGAAAGGAAAATTAATTTGTGAATCAGAGGACACTTCTATTCAAAATTTTTCAGAAGAGGAGAAAAACTGGGGAATGGGAAGCTTTTGAGTAATAAAAATATAAAGAAAATGACTGAAAACTTCTGTTTTTCTCCCTATACACAAACTGCACAGGTATTCTAGAGTTAAAGGAAGACACTATAGAAAGTTTGCTAGCTGCAGCTTGTCTTCTCCAGCTATCCCAGGTCATTGAGGTATGCTGCAACTTCCTCATGAAGCAGCTCCACCCTTCCAATTGCCTGGGGATTCGCTCTTTCGGAGATGCTCAGGGCTGCACAGAGCTCCTGAAGGTGGCACACACATACACTATGGTAAGCTGAACAATCTAACTGCTTGCAATTGTAATGTTAACAGCAAGTGTCAATACTCTCCTGGAGAACATATGGGCTTTGGGGAAGCAGAGCCAGCTGAGCAGGGCTCAGGGCTGCTGCTCTCTCCCCGACTGATGCAGTGGCTCTGCTCTTCCTATGCTGGCAGCGTCAGTTCTGTAAAGTCCCTGACACAGGGACATCTGTGCCCAGCTCAGTCTCCAAAGGGAAAATTTAAGAATTAGGACTGTTACAGAAGTATTGGAAGCAAAGAAAATTATGCTTAGAAAAACAAACGTTCAGTTCTCTTGTTTCCCATTTCAGAGTTTTGCCTTGTAGAAGGACATACTTACAGAACTTAGAGCTGCAGTATGATTGGTACATATTTCTTCCAAAAAAATGTAATAGGGCCTTAAAATGGCTAACGTCAAGAGGCAAAAAGCAATGGCCCATTCTTACGCTTTGGATTCAACAGCAAGAAAATTCTAAAGCTGATTTTAAGGTGAGACACACATAAAAAGAGCCAATATAAAGAACATATTGGAAAGATTTGGAATGCTAAAAAGCACATCATTGACTGGAGCATAATCCTACTCTGGCTCAAAGCAAGAAATGAATATTCAGAGCGTGGGAAACCGAGAAACAAGATAGCTTGCTGTGAAACCAAATCAAGGGATAAAAATTCAGGGCAACAAGATATGCTATAGCAACTTTAAACACAAAAAGAATAGCAACTGCTACAGCTAAGTAGGTATAAAAAGAACTACTTGTTAGGAAAGACACGGCAGATTTATGCTTGAAATATTAGTGTAGTATGTCAAAACCAGTTTAGAGGCTTCATAATGCTGAGAGCATTCCAGCAAGAGATTGTACAATTCCACATGCTGAAATAAATGAGAGTGGCACATGCAGAGGGAGAGCACTGGTTGTGCTCCTTCTATCATACTAATGAATGGTTGATTTAGCAGCAATCTAGATTCCTTTTGTATTTTAAAATTTGAAAAAGGGCATTTAAGATAGAGGTTCACTCAGCCTCTGTATAATGGCATTGTCCTTGCTGCTCCACACCATTTTATACTCAGCCAAAATCAGGAACTTCCCCCTTTCTGCTGTTACTTCTTATCTCGCACCAGCCCTAGCACACGGGCATCCACTCTAAGCATTTAAAATTCATGGTCCAGGTTTCTGCAAAACTGAACTAAAATTGTATGGTTAAACATATGGTTTTATGATGTCGGACAATATGAGAGCCTTTTTTTGTTTTGATGCTTTTAATCATTTGAATCCTCCAGTCTTCCCCAGGAGTCAGACTTTTACTATTTTTAAAAACTGTGTGTCACAGCAATGACAGTTGAGTCTTTAAGAACACTGTCTGATGTGAAGGATCATGATGAATCGATGAGACTCAGCAGTACTGTGCATATAGGCTTTACACTATGTCTTCCTCAAAACAACCAGGAGCATTTCCACCTCTAGAACCACCTCCTGTATCTTGCATGCAACACAGATTGAGGATGCTGCCATGAAAGAGGATTCATGTCATAAAACCACCTACCAAGTCTGCAGCTGCTGACAATTGAGTGACAGAAAAGGAAATCTGCACCTCTTTGAAATAACCTAAAAAGAAAATTTTCTTTTAAACCCTTGAAGTAATATTAAGTAAACTTTGGAGAATAAGGGATCATAACAATGCATACACACACAAGTGTTGTGGAAGAGGATAAATTAAATGCTCTGTTTTGCCTCATGTCAACCTCAACCACTTGAAAATGTGTACCTTAGGGGAAAGGCTCTGAAGTTGTACTGTGAATATAGAGACCATTCAAATGAACTAGTAGTATTTAAACATTTTCAAAAGATAATCAACTAGGAACACCACATCCATTCAATAAAACCAGATACAATGGAGACCTTCCCCTTCATTACTTTAGCCATTGATGCAAAGTATTAACAGTTTCCTGCCTGGTATCTTTTCGTGCAGACAGAGCTTGTTCTGATAAACATCTCGTGCTATATTTGTAACTAAATGGAGTCTGGCCTTCCTGTTCCTATTCTCTGAATGTCACAAAATATTAAAGCAGGATATGCATAACAGAGCAAGGTTAACAGCTCCTTTAATCACCAATACTTCTATATTTACATCCTTGGTACTCTTGAAAAGAGAGTTTCAGAAAGCTAAGAAACTACTGAATGTAAATAATAAAAAAAAGATCTGTTACTAAAACGTCTTCATCTGACCTATTTCAATCTGGTTCCTAAATAATATATATTACTTTCAGGTACGTAAATGGTAGTTAATATTTCAAATGCAAACACAAATCCTACATGCATTTCTTTGCAAGCAACATCAAAAACTGATCTCCCTTAACAAAATTTATTTTTTTCCTTTGGAATTAGCACAAGCAAGCATACTTAATATATTTTAATATCAGTTCTAATATTGTTGCAACTCGACTCTATAATATATTATTTTTATGAAAAATGATTCTTTGAAAGATCTAGGGTTTTAATATTCATGGCCATTTCTGGAGCTGGTAAATTTTATCAGCAATAGTTTAAAGACTGAGATCCCTTTGTTTGGTGTTGTCCAATTTTCTATTGCCCAGAAAGTACTCTTAGAAAAGTTTAATTTTCCATGCTGTATTTTCTGCTACTAAAAGCCTTCAGACAACACCTGGCACACCTCCTTGCAGAAGGATTGGAAGGTTTCAATGTAATTTGCTTAAAACTTAGGAATCTGATTCTAACAGAAGTTACACAGTTTATTTGAATGCCCACCACTTGGCATTCTTAAGGTACATACTCTTCAAATTTTGCTTCTATTAAACTGTAATGTTAACATCACATTGATGGACAAAACTGCCAGTGGCAAATCCCTAAGACCGAACATACTGACAAGAAGCCTGACAAACACGTCTCTAAGCATGGTAGTGTGAAGATTAACATCATTCTAGAGTTCTGCAAGAGAAAGGCAGCAAACAGCAACTAAAATCTCCCTTGAATGGTAGAAAGAGTTTGAGTGATCTTTAGAATATATATTGCATTTCCCTATACTGTAGGAATGAAATATGTGCAAAGCCTACATTATCTAAGGAAATATTATTTCAAGGTGTGAAAATCATCAGTGCATTGAAATTTTTTTTTTTCCTCTTTTTAGGAACACTTCATAGAAGTAATAAAAAACCAGGAATTTCTTCTGCTTCCTGCTAATGAAATTGCAAAGCTCTTGTCCAGCGATGACATCAACGTTCCAGATGAAGAAGCCATATTCCAGGCATTAATGATGTGGGTGAGGCATGATTTGCAAAACCGACAACGAGACCTAGGAATGCTTCTTTCTTATATTAGACTTCCTCTGCTTCCACCCCAGGTATGAATGTGAAGGGCTAACAGGGAACTTGACTACCACCTGAAATGCTTGCCTCAAGCATCATTAAGACAGAGAAAAAAATTCTGTGGAAAGGTTCTGGTTTTCACTGGGGCTTTTGGTGTGGTTTTTCTTTGTTTTCCTTAACTGTATAGTAGATATGTTTATTATTTGTAAACACAGATGAAAAAAAATCCCACAATGCCAGTGTAATTACTAGACTTAGAATTACCTCTATAAAAACATCAGTGTAATATTACAAAAGTAGAGTATTTCTTTGTTGGGTAGCGATGGTAGTAGTTTTCCTCTAATAACACATCAACTTAGATACTATGCAAAGATACTTAGCTTTACCAAGCTGCAGGACAGATAAGGCACAATAATTATTTCTTTATTACTAAAAAGTGGACAAAAATAAAAAGGTCCAGATTATTGCTGACTATTCTGAGCATTAACATTACTCGCTCCTTAAGACTGAAAGAGTCACTTCATTCACTAAGTTCCAGACGCAACATACTATGTTATAGTAAGCTGAAACTGTTTTATCTGTGTCACAGAAGAATCTATACATCTCTTAAGAAAAGCTTATAGGAATATCAAGCCTGTCCGGACACTATGGTTACTTTATAGATGTCCATGACTGAAGCTGTAAATAGTCAGCTTTGGATTAAGTATCAAAATACCATATGTATTTAATTTTAAATCTAATTAACATATTCTAATATTCACAGAGGTGTCCAGTACTATTATAGATTTGCTTACACTCACAGCAAAAGTAGTTTTGCATTCAGAAGGTGCAGTACTACATTTGCAATTTTAGCCTTTTCTAAAGCTTAAAAGAAAGTTTTGGAAAAAATAAAGCTGACATCATACTTAATGACTTTTTTACCTACCTTAATATTGTTTTGCTTGCATTAAAGCAGAGTTTCTGGCATAGAACGAGAGAGAGGTAAACTTAAAATGAGTGTTTGTAGCTACATTCTTTAATTATTAAAGTACATACAATTTCAATGAGATATATATGTATAAAAGATCTTTACTTTTAATTTCTTAGTTACTAGCCGATCTAGAAAATAGTCCAATGTTTGCAGACGACCTAGAGTGTCAGAAACTTCTTATGGAGGCTATGAAATACCATCTTCTACCAGAAAGACGGTCCATGATGCAGAGTCCTAGAACTAAGCCTAGAAAATCTACAGTGGGTGCACTTTACGCTGTAGGAGGTATGGATGCCACTAAAGGTAAGTTCAGAAATTAATTATATAAATTAGTTGTATTACAGACACACAGGGAATGCATGACAATTATTTAAAGATTTCTGTACGTAAACAGCAATTTAGAGATGACAAATAGAAAAAAAAATAATCCCAGAACACAATCTTATGTGTTAGATATTTTTCCTTCTTGCAAGAATTGTATGTTTGTAAATAATAGACATACATCTTGAAGTGCAGACTAAAGAAGTTTGACTCGGTTAATTTTAAAATTAAATTTTGTAGAATTTGTGCATATGTTTTGACTTTACAAATCAGAAGAGGAAACTAATATTCAAAATATTTCAAGATTCATTTAGTGTTGTGTTAGAACCTTGTGCTCCATTTTCAGACAAAAGTTAGAAGGCTGGAAAAAAATTTAAAGAAGAGGAAAATAAACCCAGAAAGTATTACTGAACTATAGAGAACTTAGGTAAAGCTTATCAACCCTTATAAAATTTCATATGAAAAGATTTGTACTCTTTCATGAGTGCATCAGTACGTGCCACTTTTTTTCAGGACTTCATACACAAGGTTTTTCAGGTTGTAGTTGAAAGTTAAGTCTTACAGATGTATTGCAGTTTTTATTATATGATTTTCACAACTGCAATCAGCTTACAGCTTTACACATACACTATTTTTTTTTTAGTAGGCAGCATATTGAATAATTTTCTACAAAAATCTTAACTTCAAACTCATAGCTTGGAGCCAAAGAACTATAATTAGTTTAAAGTCTAGCAACTTGCTGAACAGTATTACTTTTAGCTGTGTGAGTTCACTTTTAATAGAATCACAAAGAAGCTAATCCGTTTCACGGTGTGCAGAAAGTTGCTGATGACTGATTTTTCTTATATGAGAGATCTTGCAGAGCTACCTTACTATCTCTGTGCAATCAAATCAAGTGCAAAATACACATTCATCACCATCACAACATGAAAACACGAATTCCTCGGACAATTTAGCAAAATGAAATTAAACTGTGGCCGTTAGTATAGCTTCATTAGCGATACTGATTATTTATGAATTATATAAACCAGCCAAGATCTCAATGTAATTTTTAAACTAACTTCTGCCAAAATAAGAATAAAATTTTCTAACAGGTTTTCCTCAGTAAAGGTTATGCAAAGAAAGGGCTATTTCAGTCAACATCTCCACTTCCTGTTGGTGCCTCTCTTACTTATTGCCTTGGAATAAAGCCAATTGTTTGAACTTTTGCCTTTTGATGGTTAAGAACAACAGCACTTCCTCTCCTCCCTGCTGTCCTCTACAGCTCTGACTCATACTTTGAGCCTGTGCTGGACTGTAAGATAAAGGAAACAGCACCTAAGAGACTACGATGCACTGGAAGAAGAGTTCCAAGAAGGGAATAACTAGCACCTCTGGCAATAATATGCTTTCTGTGATAAACAAAACTCTCAGGGAATGCCAGGTTTGGCTTTGTGCTTATCTCAGGTGGTATATGAAGTCAAATCTCAACTTCAAATGATCAAAAGAAGATCAAAGAGCTACTTTTGGGCTGGTATTTTGAAAAAATGATTTTGTGCGTAAACCACATTAACTTTCAAAACCTACCTTCTAGCCTCTGTAAAAATTACAGCCTACAGGGTACGTATGAACACACTGTACACCTTTATGTATTTTTCCTGGTTTTTAGTTAGAGAGCAAGATACTTTTGAAGCTGAGAACTCTGGGGCACTCACATATTAGCAAAGCGTAAATGAGAAGGAATCAAAGCAAAGAGCAAACATAGACTAACAAAACTGAAAGAACAGTCAAAGAAATCCAATTGCTCAGAATAAAAGATGACAAGAAAGGGGGAAAAGTTGAATTTCTTTCTGTTACTGCAGATAGAACTGGTAGATTCCTTTCCAGTCTATGCATCCGGAAATACATGCAGAGGAGAGAAAATATATAATAAGCTCTTATTTCACTGAATTTATTGAGTATAGCAGATGATGTCTAGCAGATCTCTAAAGCAAATGCTCCCTTTCTTTTCTGCTTTATTGCATGGTTGTTTGACTGTTGTAAATCATTCATTAGCCACTAACTGCCTATTGTAATTCTCAAAATACTGCTCTAGTCTCAAATCCCAGTCAAGGAACAGGCGGGAAATCTGCTGTTTTTCTCATCTGGTTGCCTTCAGCTGAGCTCCGGGGTGCACTGTGTGTGCAACTGGCAATTGATTCTTCCACCTTGGTTGTTACTCAGTTATCTCCCCACAGTTCTAAATCAGTTCTTGAAGGAGCAGTTAGGGCTGCTGAGTGACTGACAGGAGCCAGCGCATGGAAAAGTTTCAGTTTTGAATGGCAAAGAGCTAGGGCCTTATGAATAGTTGCAGTAAAAAAAATTACTAGTAGTTCAGTGACCTGAAAAAACTGAAAATACAGCTTATACTTTACAGCAGACAAGCAGTTATTGCAAGGCTGCTGCAAAGATGAAACTACCTTTTGGAACCAAGTTTGTCTTCTGCCTGTCTCCATCATAAAAAGGAAAATATCCAAATTATTCATGAAGATACATGCCCAAGTCCCAAGATAGACACATGGATACATTTTCCATTTTTGATATCACTAGTAGTTTAAGCACAAACATGGTCGAAGAGTACATAGCTGTGAAGTACCATATTAATAAGGAATATAAAAATACCCAACACAAAAACCCAAACTATGAATAACCTACACTCACGGTATTTAAATGAATAACAGAATTAACTTATCTCCAAAATTTTCAGTATTAAAAAATTTGCTGGCTTTTAATTCTATATCTTCTTGCCCCCAATTAATTCTCATAGATTTGACAGTCATATATACATGCAATTAATGCAACTTTCTCACTAGGTTCACATTTCGTAACTGAAGTTCTCAGGGAGCCACAGTAAAAGTTCACACACAAAATTTAAATGTTTTATAATTTAATAATATTTTGGGTTGTATCACCTACTGATTGCTGGGTTGATCAGTTCATGGATATTCTCATAATACTTATGTTTTTACCAGGTACCACTACAATTGAAAAATATGACCTTAGGACTAACAGTTGGATACAAATTGGTACTATGAATGGTAGACGATTACAGTTTGGAGTTGCAGTAATTGACAACAAGCTCTATATTGTGGGAGGAAGAGACGGTCTGAAAACTTCTAACATTGTTGAATGTTTCAACCCTATCACCAAAGTTTGGACTATAATGCCTCCCATGTCGACGCACAGACATGGCCTAGGTAAGAGGTGTTCTTCCTTTGTAAAAACCTTGCATCACACACACATGAACTTTGATAGACGCAAACTCTGTGGACATAACTTTCAAAGCATTTCATAATATGCAGGAATATTTGTAGAAGATATTTTTCAGACCGAGATGCCTATTGCCAAAATTTTATGACAGTGTCACTAGTTAGTATTCACCTAACTTGCACTGGTCTTCCAGAGTTGATTTTGCTTTTACAAAGTTCCAAAATATAACCAACAGTGAAAATAATCAACTCTGTCCAAGGTAGCGGTCAAGAGATACGTTTGCAATACAGTAACAATCTGATTTAAATTTTCTTTTAAAATTATGACTTAAGCCCATCGGTACCAAACACCTCTGAAAATCAGATCAGCAAACTACCCACATGGAAGAAAATACTGAGGCAAGGAAACAAGTACAACTTCACTAATAATTAGCTAGCAGCAAAGCACCACACAGCTCCTTGCTCACTCCTCTCCCCTCCCAGTGGGATGGGGGGGAGAACCAGAAATGAGAGTAAAACTCATAGGTTGAGATAAGAACAGTTTAATAAATAAAATAAAATATAATAATGACAATAACAATTAGAGAATATAATAATAAATCAATTGTAATGAAAAGGAATACAATTTGAAAAAAAGAAAGAAAAAAGACAAGTAATGCACAGCGTAATTGCTCACCACCCGCTGACTGATGCCCAAGCAGTGGGCACTCCCCAGCCAGCTCCCCCAATTTCTATACTGGGCATGACGTCCTGTGGTATGGAAGAGCCCTTTGGCTAGTTTGGGTCAGCCATCCTGGCCATGCTCCCTCCCAGCTCTTTGTACACCTGTTCACCGCCAGAGCATGGGAAACTGAAAAATCCTTAACTTAACATAAGCTCTCCTTAGCAACAACTAAACATCCATGTGTTATCAACACTGTTCTCCAAAACACAGCACTGTACCAGCTACTAGGAAGAAAATTAACTCTGTCACAGCCGAAACCAGGACAAGGTCTTTACTGCAAAATAATTATTAACATTATTCACAGTGAATGAATGAGTATGAAATCTAGAATTTACTTCTGGAACTATAAAAAAATATGGATAAATTTTCAGTTGAGGAGACTGTAAGGGAGGGAAGAAGAGGATTTCTGTGTGATTTACATATCACAGTTCTTATGAAAAAGCTGGCTTCTCCGAAGTTTACACAAGCTTGAAATCATTGGTAAGTTCAAATGATATAGAATAATTTTATTTTAATGAATAATAGAAAAAGATTGATCCAGAATTATCTGGTAAAGCTTTGCAACCTATATCACCACTCCATCACACTCTCATTCCATGGAGAAAGTACAGTGTAGGGTTCTTAACAGCTAGTCTGTCAAATTTATAAAAGCAAATACTAGTAGGTAGCAAAGGGAAAGAAAACAAAACTTATTAAATAATTCTCACTGAAGTCTTTATAATTACCAACTGCAGGGGCATAATTCTACCCAACAAGTAGGTCACAGTGGTAAATTTGAGTGCTTAAAGTTAGGCTTCTATCTGTGTGTCAGCCTGGTTTGGAAAGCTGCCTTACACTTACAGCTCCTATTAGCTTCAGTGTGATTTTGTGGAGAGTTAGCACTTTTGAAAAAATCAGGCCACGTATATTTAGGCCTGAAAAGACAGATTTAGAACTTTTAAGCAGCTAGATTCAAACATTTCCCCTTATCTAACAAAGGAAGAAAACAGCAGCAGCAGCTCCCCAAAGGAGGGGCACCAAAGCCCCTCTCTCTGGAGAAGGACAATGACACAGGCTACATCCAGAGCTTTGCAGAGACGGCCAAGTTCCCTCTCCTGTGCCTCAAGGACAACAGATACAAGCCAGCTCCTATCCAAAAGTGTGTTCCCCTTACAGGCATTAAAATGTTATGGTACTATAGGAGTAAGGACTATCACTCCACTCAAGCTTCATGCTGGCAAGACAACAGAGCTTCAGATGGCTCAGAATAAGGATAGGTGGCTTGATTTGGACATATTTTTCATTGCCTGGCTCAACCTTTGCATCTTTTTAAAATAGGAGCATTGTTTCTCATGTAGAGGCTCAAATTTGTTTCAGAACAAGGTCAATAGAAGTGGAAGAGATAAAAGTCCAAGAAGAGAATATCAGAACTAAAGCAGCTTTCCTCTAATCTTTTGGCAAAAGATAACGCTTATTCAGAAAAAAACACTGCATATGAAGAATTTTGTTTATCTTTGTTTATTCTGCCAAATGACAAGGCAGCTTTTAGATAGTTTAATACCAGCTGAAATTGCTTATCTGCATACAGGGATTTAAAATATGAAGCTAATACGCTATTGGTCACTGAAATTATTGAATACTATAATTTGTCCCTAATTCTATCTTTTAAGGAGTAGCAATGCTTGAAGGACCAATGTATGCTGTTGGTGGCCATGATGGATGGAGTTACCTTAATACCGTAGAAAGATGGGACCCCCAAGCACGGCAATGGAATTATGTTGCTAGCATGTCAACCCCTAGAAGCACTGTAGGGGTTGCAGCATTAAATAGCAAGTATGTCAACAGAAAAAAACTTTCTTTGGTTTTTCATTTGCTTCCTTCTTTGGAAATCCAGTTTTTTTAAATTTTCTTTTTAATCTTATCATAATTATTCATATCAAGAAAAGAAAGAGAAAACATAATGCACAAAAATAATAAATTTCTTCCTCCGTTGTGTGGTAAATTGTTTGCAGTTGTGTTTTAAACGTATTGCATCCCTTTTAAGTTATTACATGCACATAAGAATTTCTAGAATATAACATAAGGGGATCTACAAGAAAGCCAGAAATAGACTTTTTATAAGGTCGTGTAGTGATAGAACGAGGGGTAATGGCTTTAAACTGACTTTTAACTTTTTAAGAGGGCAGATTTAGATTAGCTATAAGCAAAAAATGCTTCCCTGTGAGGGTGGTGAAGCACTGTGACAGGCTGCCCAGAGAAGCTGTGGCTGCCCCCTCCCTGGCAGTGTTCAAGGCCAGGTTGGACGGGGCTCTGGGCAACCTGGGCTAGTGGAAGGTGGCCCTGCCCGGGGCAGGGTTTGGAAGTAGATGATCTTTAAGATCCCTTCCAACCCAGATCGTTCTATGATTCTGAAAGATCAGCTACTTTAAAAAAAAAATATCTAAATTTATATTTACATTTTAAAATCACTGTGTCTAGGAAAGCACCATTTGAAAGAAGCTGTACAGAAATGAAGTCTTTTCACACCTCCTGCATGCACCTACAATTTTAACATACAATTTGACAGTCAATAATAATTTTTAAAAGGTTCAAGGTATATGGTGTGTTCAAAAGGAAGACAATTTTAATAACAAGGTGTGGAATAAACAGCCTTCTATAAGTCTTATTCTACCCAGATTTATTCTGCCCTTCATCTATTGCTTAAATACACTATCTTGTGTTCACTGTAAATTGGTTTTCCCAACAAGATTTTCAAAACTTATTTAAACATTCTCCTGAGACACTAAAGCCACTCAAGCACTTTTACATGGGAACAGAAATGTGTGAATCTACTGTGTAATCTGCAGTAAACAGTATTACACCGTGTTGTACGTTTCTATTTGAAAGTAGTTTTATTTCAAGATGAGTAATAACAATTCATAAATTAATACCTAACAGAATTTTGGTTTTGTTCTTCAGCAACATAGGATGCTGCTGGAAATACAAAAAAAAAATCTTGTAAAAGGCCCCAGGTTATGCTGGAGAGCATGGCTTGAGCCAACCTTCCTTCCTACTTAAATCTGTGGAAAGCTCTTAGTAATGACAGCTTGTAGGGATGGGAAATATTACAGTTGCAGGCAGACCACTGCATTTATCATGAAACTTTATCACTGGCTTCCCCGTTAATTTCTTAAATTCCAAAGAAAGAGAAGGATAAAGAGCAGAAACAAAGACGTCAGCAAATAGATATTTGCAAATGCAAAACTTCTTCACATACAAGCCATGGTTTTGCATTCAAGCATGACATGATTCTAATCCTTAACTCAAAAGTTCAAGAGAGGCAGAACTGTCTGTTAAGTGCCTGTTGTATCTCAGAGGAAATGTTTTCAGCACAAACTTCACCAGAAACTCCTGTTGGTACCTTCCACAGCAACATGCAGGAAACCACTTTGTCAAAGAGGAAATCCAGCCTGATCCTGACTCTGTTCTCAATCACTCCTGATACAAGCTGTCTCCAGCCTGGCTTAAATCATGTCTGTTAGTCTAGTGATGTAATTTCTGGCATACCAGGAGAAGCCAAGATCAAATGTCCATCGTTCCGTGCTACTGCTGTGGTCTAACCAAGCAGAATGCTTCTCCTTTTCCTGTTTCCCTAAGTCATGCCAGAGTTTCTGTGGGGAAACACTTTCTGATCAATAAATGGTCTATTGAAAACACCAGTCAATAATGATAGATTTGTTCTTTTCCGTGGAGAATGGGAAATGCTACCATGTTTCTAGACACGTTATGGAAAACAAAAAAATATCCCAACCAATCTGTTTGTATATACAGTGATTTCCTCTCTCTGTGAAAGCTGTGTAAACAAGTAGTCTGTATCTAATGGCATGATGTGAAAAGAAAACAAACCCAGTCCTCAAGTTTTTTATCAGTCATGCAACAAACTGCACAACTAAACTCAAGTCTATCTTCCCTTCACAAACATTAGAAGAGAGAGATAGAAATTTTCTATTATTTTAACAGTGGTCAAGACTTTTCTAGTTAAATTGTACATTAGAGGAGTCTAAAACTTTTTCCAGTCGCTGGAGAAAAACAGGCACTTCTCAACCAAAATTAAAAGAAATTCAGGATTTGTAAAACTGATTGACAAAAAGCCAACACCCCCACCCCCCCTGCTTCTTAATGGGGATTTCCACCATTTATTCTTACATCAGCTGGTTTAAATCTCCAGGGTTTTTTTGCTTAATGCCTTTAGGCTGGACAGACAAGATGATCTACCTGTATCGTAACTTCTGTCCAGCAGATTTTCTTAAATACAAACATTGTGGAAAGTATATTTTTGACATATGTTTTTGATATATAATTATATTATTAAAGAGTTTTTACATATTAACAGTATAGGGAAAATGCTTAATGCAATACTAAGATGTCAAATACTCCATAAGCCTGTCATAGGGAATACCACCAGTATGTTTCAAACATATGTAGTATCTTTCAATTGAATTCTGTCTATAGCTCACATTTAAAGAAGCTGACATGCATTTTTAAGCTTAATTTTCATATGTGACTGCTTGGAAATTTACACTGCAAATGAAGAATATGAATTCCTTCATACAGCATGCAAAACCCTTTGTGCAAGGCAAGTTTCGGAGCATAGCTGTCAGACAGCAAATAATGGGCATAATGATAATTTTAACATGGTCTGAATGAAGTTAACCAAATAAAATTCCTATTAAAATGAGAGACTAAAGACCGAAATTGTTTGCCTTCTTGTGGGTAATTATCCCAGACTGTATGCTGTTGGTGGACGAGATGGAAGCTCATGCTTAAAATCAATGGAATGTTTCGATCCGCACACAAACAAGTGGAGTATATGTGCTTCGATGTCCAAGAGAAGAGGGGGTGTTGGTGTTGCAACATACAATGGATTTTTATATGCTGTGGGAGGTCATGATGCACCTGCTTCCAACCACTGCTCTCGACTTTCCGACTGTGTAGAAAGGTAAGGAATTTTTTTTTTTTTTTTTAAATGGTCCAGGAAGGAAATATAAAATAATTTATAGCAACAAGGGAAATCTCTTCACAATTGGAATGTTATGTTTGTAAAACACGTTATGCTTTTTAAAATAATATTCTTATTTCCAATGCTCTTGTGATAAAAAAAACCCAATTAACCCTAAGAAGCAAATTCGTCTCAGCTCCCCCTTCTATTTGAGCTGCCCAGGAGCCAGGTAAAGACAAGAAAGACAAAATCAACACATGACCTTTCTATTTCTCAAGTGCCAAAATGCCGGTTTGGGCTACTTGTGTCATATATTGTAGGAAGTAAATACTTTTCAGTTGTGTCTTCCTCCAATAGTTTGGCTGATATTGACCAAAAGGTTAAAATGATATTATCACATATTCAAACAGGCAGTATTCACTACACAGATATTTTCTGATGGAGAAGACTGATTTCTGTAAGAAACCATGTTGCTTTAGGAAATGGGGCTAAAATATATGCTAAGAGTCTGATTTAGAAGCAGAAAAAAAACGTAAACATGCACCAAAGCTCACCACTATAGCGTGAATTCACACTTTAAAACTAAATAATACATGAATACATTGGCCTAATCATTTTGGTAGCACACAGGTGTAAGCAGCGAAATCCTGGCTTTATATCAATTTCTCTACGTAATTACCGTTAAAATGAAAATCCTGTTTGTCTGATCCTTATTTAATCGCCACTGGTGACCACAGGTCTTAAGAAAATGCAAACACTGGACATTTCTTTTTCAGAAATAAAAGCATCGTGTGTCAAATGTTGCTTTGCCACTGTGGTAGCATGTGGCACAATGTAGGAGGACAAAACACTTGAGCTCTGGGTGAGAAGGGAACATAATGAGTGGGGACAACTCCTCTGGCTGTTTAACGGGCCGTGGGTATCCCTTGACACTTGTGTCATTTGGGGACAAGAAAGGAAAACTGAGCAAGTATTCAACTACCTGTTTGAATATCAATGGCTAAGTTTTGTTTGCAGTTAGATGGTGTGAAGCTGGAACTACCATGGAAATTTTTGAATTTATATGGGAAATTGACTGAGTATATACCAGAAATAAAATCAACGCTGATATGAAAACCTGCCAGGCATTTTGTGCTACAAACTTTTATCAACTGTGTGAGATATTTAACTTTTTTTACACGGAAATGTTCTGAAAACATTTATTCTGACAAGGAAAACAAAAATCTTTATGGAGAAAAGATTAATAATATATTGAAATTAACTTCGCTGAGTCATTGATGGCCATGCTATCATTCCCTCAGGCCTCATTTATGTTTAAAATGTATTGTTTGTTTAATCTGATAAAAATGGAGAGCCTGTAATCCGAAAGTGAAAAGATGGGCATTTTTCATGTGCTTCAAGATCCCTCTAGTGGCTAAATTAAATATTTAATCACATTACTCAATATTCTCTATACAAGCTCATGGTATAAACTGAACTACTATACAGGAGAAAGTAAGCAAATATCAGTAATTTTAAATACGTTTCTACAATGTATTTGTCTAAATTTGATCATAAAACATCCTAGGTATGATCCTAAGACAGATGCTTGGACAACAGTGGCCCCCTTGAGTGTACCTCGGGATGCTGTTGGAATCTGTCCTCTGGGGGACAGGTTATATGCCGTTGGGGGTTATGATGGCCATACGTACCTGGATACTGTGGAGTCCTACGATGCTCAAAATAACGAATGGACAGAGGTAATAGGAAGAATCACTTAATAGGTAATAGGAATTTTTCCTGCAGATAGGAAGAATTCTGTCTGAATAATGGACAAACTAAAACTCATTATGTTGCAAAATTATCACTGTTTTGTGAAAAATGGTATATTAGGATGTAGTAATACTGTAGTTGGGCTTGTATAAAATATCATTTGCTTCCCCTGTGAAATAACTACAAATTGTTGAGACTAAAGGCAGTGCATGGGCAAGTGAGCCAGGTTGCACAAATCATTTTATACTTGAAGCGTTTAAATTTGCTGCTGTTAGCACTGGCGTGTGTTTGTCAGCAATATCCTCTACTGGTGGCACTGCCAAGCTTTCATATTTATGATCATCACCACTGAGACCAAGAGGAAAGATTTAAAACTATCAAGATCCTTTTGTAACTACTCGGTCCATGGTTTTCGAACATAGGATATGAAGGACTTTTACAAAAGTTAAGAGCAACAACACCAGCCTACACTCCTGTAACTCTCAGTGGCTGCTAAAAGCCTTTTCCCAAAAAGTCAAAACTGTTTTTAGAGCCCTAGTTAAATCTATTTTTTTTTTTAGAATACATTAGTTTGAATAAACAAATTGTTTTCCTTTTAATCTGCAAGCAGTTTCTTCTAGTCCTATCCATAGGAGTTTACTAAAAACCTTTCTTCTGTTTTCTTTTTTGTTTTTTTTTTTTTTTTTTTTGTTTTTTTTTGTTTTGGTTTGGTTTTTTGTTTTTTAGGAAGTTCCTGTCAATATTGGAAGGGCTGGAGCATGTGTCGTTGTTGTGAAGTTACCCTGAGGACTAAAATATTGTGAATCTAAACTGGGTGGAGTTTCATGAAGACATTTCCACAAAGCAGTACAGACTATACACATCTCAGTAGTCCTTCATTATAGAGAATCCTTATCTCTGAGCCATTATGCTATTAGAGCACAAAAGTGTCTTCCTGCACTACAAAAATTTTGCATAAGTGAATTATTTTATTATGCCTAATACATAAAAATTCAGTAATGTTTAAATGGTTCCAGTTTGTTACAAAAGTGTATCTGTTATTTATAAAATGCAGTAGTAAAGTGATAAACGGGTGTATAAGATTTGATAAAGTTTGTTCTTTTCTATGTTGGCAGTAATGCTGATGTTTCTAAAAAGAGCTTTTATATTCTAAGTAAATGAAAATGAATAAGAGAGAAACACCTTCAACATAGAACTGCACAGAAGTAAATATTTGCCCATAAATATCAGTGGCAACACAATATTCTCTGCAGAAGTAACTTCATTTCTATACTCAGAAATTAAATTACTAAATTAACTTAAAAATCAAATCAGAGAAGCATAGAATTTGGTTGTTATTCAACCTGCAGCACTGCTAGTACTGTGACAGAATGCCCATTTTTACCAGTATATTAAATTGAATTGTGCAAGTTAAAAAAAATAGTAGGGCTAAAGTATCTTTATGTTATTAACTATGTGCCAACAGAAAGAAATCTCTTTTGTCAAAACACAATGCTAATATAATTTGCAATCATCTTCACAGTGCACAGATATGTGATATTTTAATGCTGATCAGTGTGCCAGGTTATTCATGGATTCGTCTTTGCCCACTAACCATCTGTCAGTATGCATTAAACTAATTTGACTATTCTTGGGATAATCACCATGCATTAAATTTTAAAACAGTCATATAATTACATTCCTTGAATATAACTTACAAAATGAAATTCTTATATCATATTGATATGACAATCTTTGACCTCAGCTGAAGATTACCAGCTTTCTCTCATGTACAGCAGAAATATGGTAAGAAAAAAACCCACATCCACTGTGTAACATTATATAGCGTTTATAGAAGCATGTTTATGGTTTATTTGAAATTAAGGGAATGCTAAGAATCAAGAATAAACAGGAAAAGAATCACCTGAAAACAGCACATAATATTCCACATGCATGGTATATTCTTTTTGTGTGCCAATTTTTAATGAAGGCTTTTATTTGTTTCGCATTATTTTCATTTTTTAATAATTTCAAATGCTGAAAGTGTATTTTAGAAAAAGAATGTATGTAAGATATTTTATGCTGTAAAGCACAATATTTGGATAGTATCTACTTTAGTGTTTCTTATGTTGTTTTGTCAGTATCAGAAAATTCAGGAAAGAGGTGAAAATTCTCTGAACATGTAGACTCTTTCCTGATAGGATACTGTGTTTTCAGAATTCAGCAATATGTTATTTTACAAAATTTATAGTATTAATCCTATTGAATCCTTCTAAAGATGAAATCTCACAAGCATATTTATAAAAAGAAAAACATTTTTAACTTTAAAAATCAATTATGTTTATATATAGCATGCTACATTCAAATAAACTTTACTTTCTCTGCTAAGAAAATTTAGACTGTATCTTAACAATTTTGCGGGGTTTATTTTACGTCTTTTCAAGAATAGAAAACACAGAAGTATCAATTGCATTTTTGTACTCTACAAGATCCTGTCTTAGTGTCCTTTTGCATCTGGTCTGCACAAACTAAAATTTACCTTCCTTCTAACACTTATTTTTAGATAAAGTCCATATTTTTTCTTTCTTTGAGTTAAAAATAGTTACCAATACTGTCCTGTTAGGGTGCCCTTTCTATGAAAGGGGCTCTCACACCCAAGCCTGTGGCAATCTAAGATGATTGCTGGCAGAGGGTTGAAGCTACAGCACATTTTAAGATGATTTCTTTTGGGGCCGTTAGGAAAGGCTGCCCTCCAATAGAGACTTACCAGTGTAACAATTCAGAACTACCTTCATTTAGTTGTGAATTTCTAGATTAACACACAAATGTCTTGCTCGGTGGGCCAGGAAATGTTTATTTCATGACTTTATTTTGTATCTATTTTTGTGGAGGAAAAAACCCAAACCCAAACCACAAAGAACCCCCCCCCTACTAACCCAAAACAACACAAAAACCCAAGTAAATGGGGAACAAACCGTAACCCAGATAGCGGATCATGGGTTAGAGAATTCACATTGGAGGAGGAAGATATTTCTTACCAAATCAATAATCTGAAGCAAATACAAGGGGGCTAACCACTAAGCTTGAGAGTGAATCTGCATAGTAAAACATCTGTGAATATGAGGTAAGTGGTAATTTTATATCTCTCTCCCCTGTCCTATAGGGAACCTGCCTGACCACCTACCTAGAACATCTTTTTGCAGCAAATATTTTTTAAATGCTAATAAGAAAAATACAGTTTTTCTCTATTCATTGCCATCTCTGCTTAGGTCATGCAACAGCCATGTGCACTCTTTTATGTAAAGACTTGTGTGGATCACAGGGAGAAAGTCACTATTGTTTATCACTCGGGCTCTACATCATGCTTTTCTCATGTTCTCCTATAACAGCACACCACTGTTTCCAGCAAACAGTGTAACCTCATTTATTCTACTCTTGCTTGGAAAGCACTAATATTGAATGCCCATTTTTAAAAATCTGAAATACAAATTATAGAATGTGCAGCTAACATCAAGATACGTGCAAGAGGCACATCAGAATAGACACTGATAAACTGCCACTACCAATGGGTCTTTCTCACAAAGCCTTTGCATAGAATTTGAAGTTGCCTGAGGGTAAAAGGCGGCACACAGTCTCAAGTAAGAGAAAGCGGGTGTGGGTCCTTACCTAGTAGAGTGTCTTATATCTAAAAACTTAGCAAGCCTACATTAACGTAAGAAAATGAAGCCTTAAGCATAGAAGAGATTAGTTTTGAAGAACAGAAACAGTGACTGCGTACCTTAACGCAAACACACAGGCCCAGTCTTCGAGGGCTGCGTGGCTTGCAAGTGTTATGACTGCAGAGATGACATAGATCTTCTCTGTCTTTGTCCCCTCTTTCAGCTTGCAAATGTTACTGAATGCTTTATCAGTAAACAAGGCATGAGATTTAGGAAAAACACAGAGCTATAAATAATCCCTTTAAACGTGTCTAACTATAGCACCATTTCATAAAGTCTCAAAAATATTAAAATTACACCTTCTGTATTTCTCTACTACTCTCTAAAGAAATCACGTCATAAGGTTTGAGTATTTAAAAAACACCACAAGAAAGAAAATCTGTAGCATTCTTCTAGCTTGCAGCATGCGACTACATTTATCAGTGATAAATTCACTACCTCTTCCTACCATGAATCGCAACCGCCGAGGTGGAGTATGTGAATATTTGCATTTGTGTGCTATGTGATGAGATGGTCTAGTAATTTCTATGGCAAGGCTGTGGTAACTACTACACTTTCTAAACGTTAAGTTTAAGGCCATATCTTGTTATAGAAACAACACAAAGTTAAATATGAGTAAGGGGAAATGGGAAAAGATGGGAAGGGTATTAAGCAGAGAAAAGTCAGAGAGCAACTGAATGAGAACTTACAAAGTAAAGCAGTCAGCTTAGGGAAGACTGGATTTAAAAACCAGATGTGAAGAACTATTTCTGCATGATTTTCTGATTCTTTATAATCTCTGAAGCTTCTGTCTTCAGAGATGGTACTAAGGAATTTGCTATTAAGGTGCCATGGGAAGCAGAAGTGATGAATTATCTGTTTCTTTACATGATACTTCTACATGCAACTGTACATGCAACTGAGAATCAGGTTGTGCACCGGCTGGCAACTGTTTGGAGTTGTTGTTATGAAAGATCATGTCAACTTGTAAAGAATAAGGGGACTATTACACACTCACATCCTGAATTAATTTAAAAAACATCTATTTTAGGATGAAATTATGGCAAAAATTATGAGATTAAAACCTTAAACACTAGAAAAATATCAATATAAATTTGAGCACATAATCAAATTTAAGCAGTGAAATGGCACAATTGAATTTTCTAGAGAAAGCTGTTTCTCAGCGGTTTTAGTACTAAAGTTCATTTTAGCTTTTCTTCTGCCACATTATTTGTACAGCAGTAAAAAGTCATGTGAAAGGAAACTAGCAATCCACAAAAGGAAACTGGACACCTAACAGGAAGGTGGAAGAAAAGCAAACTGGAGAGAATTTGGAAATATTTAGACATTTTTAGGTGAGAGGAAGCACTAGAGATGTTTTCTGATAAGGTGTCATCCCTTCACATTTCCTCTGTTTCTCCAAACATGAGTAGGTGCAATAGTTACACGGCATCTTTTCTTATTAGGTACCCTGACAGCTGCAGGCACAGCTGGCTCGCTGGCAAGGTGTGGGAGGGAGCCATCCTCTCTCATCTCTGCCCTTGTACTGCTCTGTGCCTATTATCATGACTCTCGCTGGCAGAATGATTATTATTGTGCTATCTCTTTTTTGCACAAATAATTGTGTTCGCTTTCTTTTTAATACTCAGCCCTTAAACCACCTTTTTCTGCTTTCGACTGGGTGATAATCTCCACAAGAACTGGACAGCAACAATATTTTATATAAAGTATGGAAAGCAGGGATACCGCTTACCCCATGAAATCGATTCTGGGAAAAAGTGAAGGTACAACTTAACAAATCATGTCTCTATCTACCAATAGGAGATATTTAGGCAAAGAGCGTAAGAACCAACTAGCTCAGAAAAAAACCTTCTATTGCTTTAGCAATGTTGCAGTAATGTAACTGCATTCATCTTCATAACACATCTACAAGGTAGGAAAGCAGTACTATAGCTATTAACAACTGTCATGGAAAAAATAAATTGTTTCCCTGATGCCATATTAGAAAAATACATGAAGGGAAGGACTTAGGCCCAATTATTTCAACACTGTCTGTATCAGACAGTATCTCCACTAAGCCAACCAGATTCACAGAAATTCAAAGCTTATTTGAACTACCTAGTCAACAAACTCATGCTGCCACCTTCTCTTTTTTCTACCTTCTTGGTTGAGGAACTTAGGAAAACAGCTTTTCTACAGTACATGCTGAACAGGTTGAAGAGTTAAAATAAATATTTTAACACGAAAGGAGACAATTGGTCGCACGTGTCTGGAAGGAATGTCCAGGGTAATTTCTCAAAGAGAATCAATGAAGCGTCACGTGAGGCTAATCTTATCTCTTTCTACGCGTATATTTCTGCACATGGTTATCATATGATGTAAACTTTTTGCTTTCCACCTGACCCTACATTCATTCAGAGATGGGGTACCTGATGCTAAATACATGCGAAATACCTGGGCTTCAGTATCTGACTCCTCAAAAGCAAAATCCTACACTGCAATTTTCTCTGACTCTGGACATTACAATAATTGCATGTTGAATAAACTGCAATCATTTTATTTTTACATTTCAGCATGGGTCCTTCCCATGGGGAAATTTCATTTTATTGATTAGAATTAATTCCTGGAGAGATTAAACTGAACTCCTGTAACAGTCATCACTGACGTAGTATTTTTAAGAGGTTTGTGCTAAGAGTACTTACAGTTGATGTTCAAGCCTCACCTCTTATACCCTATGTCCTCTTACCGGGAAAGGGGGGGGAATTTTATCAGAACAGAAATCCCTTCACTGCCACTTCCCCCCAGAAAGATGAAAGTCTGCTTTTTTTCCATAGTAAAACTATATTATTTTTATCTTTAAGATCTCTGCTGAACTCATGACTTGCCAAAGAAACCTGACAACAAAATGCTACATTCAACCATTTCTACTTTTCAATAAAGTTCAACTACATTGTTTGCACAGAGTCATTAAAGGTTACACATCTTTCCTTCCTCATGCCCACATCCCTGAGGACTTTTTTTCTCCCTCACAATACTACATATGTAAAAAGAATTTAAAACTCTAATCTCTTCTACATGAATAATCATGTTTATGGAGTGTACAGAAGAGGATGGCACTAAATTCACATTATCAAGATTTTCACAAGCCAACCATATATGACTGAAGAAAATATATCTGCCAATTATGGCTTGGACAACTCATTTGGGAAAGACTGTCCAAGAATGATCTTTTAAATATCATATTTAAAGTACAGATTAACATTTTATATTTAATAGTAGAAAAACTATATCTGAAAGCGTGTTTGTATGTTACTCCAGCAGGAAGTTTAATACAAGACACATCCAGTTCCACTTGTCTTTTCTGATGACAGAACGAGTCTGGTTTATCAAACTCAGGGTCCAAAAAAGTCTCAATTTACAGGAGTTGTTAAGAAAATACTCTGAGGTTTAGCCCAAATTATTTCTGCATTTTGAAAATTACAAAAGGTGTTGAGGAATGGGGAGTGGATATGAAGACTAGGGTAAGTTTGGGCAAGACTGTGTGAGATTGGATATAAAACCAAAATATCATCTAAGTAACTAAGAATTTTGACTTCTCAAAGCAGGATTTCTCCCTCTTACATTTACTCCTTGTTATCCCTTCTTGTGGCTATAATTTAGGTGGCATTCCCTGATCAATTGGAGAGGCAGACTCTTACATTCTCTTCTTTCTTAGATGTAGTCAGAAAAATATATAGAAGAGAAAAAAAACACCCCCAAAACCCCAAACAAAACCCACAAACCAGCTTTGTTACATAGGCAAAAATAATAAATCAAAGTGCTTTTGAATTGTCAGATGATTGCTTGACATTCTGTTAGCAGATTTTTGCTTTATCTTCTATTCCATAGATAAACTTGGGAAAAGGAGACTGTCCCTTTCCCTGAATAAATTCTACAACAGAAGTTGAGTAAATTCCAGTAAATTACAACAACTAGTAAAAGTCACAGCAATCAACAAGACAGCATCTAACTTCAACTGTAGTCATCTGAAACTGAAAAGTCATTCTGTTCTCCTTTCTCTGAGGGTGAAGTACCCTTCAGAATTATTATATGACTGATATATACATATATTATCAAAATAAAAAAACTTGTAAGACTTTAATCTCTAGGTTTTCTCATTTCTTATAGAAATATACATTTCTTCTGAACTCTACAATTTCATGAGCATATTGTTTTTAGTTTTTATGTATATAAAGCCCCCTGAGATAATTTCCTTGTATGTGTTTTCTGGGTTTTTACTCCTGTTTTTCTATAACCCCTTCAGTTTGAGTCCACTTACAAAACTGCTACCCTTTGGCCACGTAATTTTCAGCCTTTAAAACACCATAAGCATAACTCTATTCTATCGCAAAATAGATGATTACAAAAATATTGTAATATCCCTCTAACATATTGCCAACCAGAAAACATTTTGTCATTCTAAGAGCAAAACATAAAATATGAAGAAAAAATAAATAGGCAAAAGTAGACTATAATTTTTCATTTCTTGCATGAAACGGCCTTGTTAAAGCCCAGTCTCAACTATCAGTGCTAGATGTCTTAGAACTGCAGAAACTGAGGATCGAATAGCCTACATGTAAAGCTTACAGGAACTGTGTCAGCATTTCTTCAACCTGTGCAGTAACATGAGATCTTTTTATCATACATACTTCATTTTCTACACAGGATTTTCTCGTTGTGAATTTCTTTAGTTACTTGATGTCTGCCAGTGAATTTTTCAGTCAGGGAAGACACGAATCTGTTAAACACAGACCCACTTAATAAACCGAGCCCTCTTCCTCAGCAAATTGGATAAAAGTTTGCTCATAATCTAGTGCTTGAAGAGTCCGGTATTGGATACTGAGGTTTCCTCATATTACTCGAGTGTACGATGAGACCATCGCAGCTCATGAATTCATGACTTTAGGTTTAACAGTTTACAATACAGGGTTTGCTCAGAAGATGGTGCTATCTGACAATTTTTAAAAAATCCTGGCTCTTACTAAGAACGAGTCTACCTTGCAGTATTATTTATCCTTTAAATATAAATAAACTCTTCCCTATTTCATCATTTCAAGAGCCTACTACACTTTAAGTGAAACTGTCTTTAATTCCTATACTTTCAACCACGTGCGCAAACACGTACACTGCTGACCTCTTAACTGTAATTTTGGAGTCAGAGTTACAGCAAAGCACCTTTTACAAGTATTGCCAGTGCAACAGTTGGTATTGTTGGCCCTGTGCTTTTGGCACATTGAAAAAGTTGCCAGGTTTTTCTTTGCTGAGCACAGATCATGAAAACCATTTCTTTAGTTGCAAAGGCTCAACATGAAAAGCCATATGGACAGACTGATGAAGAGAAGCCTGTACTTTCCAGTTGGCCCATTAGCCCACAACAACTAGCCAGCTAGCACCCCCACTGAAAGGTCTGACAACCCAGACAGATTTAAAATGGAGTCCCTGAGATGGGGTATCATCAGCACATCTTTGCCTTTTTCTGAATGGGACATGTTTTCTAAGCAATATAAGTCCATAGATGTTAAGAGCACAAATATAATATAATTCAATTATATTACTTCTGGAATTCAGAAAGAGGTTCTGAAGGAAAACATTAAAACCCCCACGGCATATGAACTATTTCTTTCAGAAAATAGAGAGCACTTTACAATCAGCTTTATACAGTTTATACGACAGTGCTAAATAAAAATACTTCTAAAAAAATATGTTGGGGAAAGTGAAGTATACCACCACTTGAAAACTACCCTTTGTCATATTCCAATCAAAGACTTGATGACTGACTTGTTCTGTAAACTCAAGCCCAAACTCAGAGATTTTTGACCACGCTCTGTCTAGACAAGTTAAAACACTACGAACATATTAATAATCTGTTATGAAGCACAAGTATTACGTGGCAAAGTTGCTTTTGCTTTTTTAGCACACACACCCCCACCCCCGAACATTGCCTCGATAATTACAACTGTGGGGCAAAAGAAAAGATCTTTATTTCTGAGGTACAAGCAGTAGAGATGGAATGAGATCCAAATATCCAAACAGATTCAACGTCTCAGCTTCCCAAACTGCTCAGTCTCCAACCGGTCCCTCTCACAAGCCAGAGCTAATATTTGAATGCAGCTCTTCACACTAAGAGACTCAGTGGCTGTCTCCCTCCCTTCCTCCCTCTCATCACTAACCACAATCTTCCAATATCTTTCAAAATTTGGAAGCATCATTTCCCTAGAGAATGGCTGGGCTATTCTACCCATTACCTGCTCTTCTGTTCTCACAGACTCCTTGAAAACAAATATCCTGCTCTCAAATTCCCCAAACCTCTACATGCCAATTACCTGGCTTCTCTACCTTTGAGTTTTTCCTTCTCAAGATTTAGCTCAATAGTTATATGACAGTGCTTACATGTAAAATCATGCAAGATAAAATAATGCCAGTTGTCAAGAAAGCAGTCCAAGTAGGAACAGTTTTAATTTCAAGCATTCAAATGTAAGTTACTCTTTCTTAAAATAAGGATAAAATCAGCACTTCTGGATGAAAAAAAAAAGCTTATGTGTACAGCTACTGAACAACTGATGATAATTGAAAAACCACATTCTGCCCAAGACATTTCTGATAAGAATTGATTATCAAAGACCTCATTAGTTTCTTTCACTCTGCACTGTTTGTATTGAACAATAGTAAATAAATAGTCTTGTGATTATTGTGTCTTTACAACTTTAAGCATTACACTGATACTCAGAAAAAACATGTGCTTGTCAGATTCACAGTTGGGAAAAACAGTTTGCCATATAAAGAAAAATTCATTTTAATCAGACTCAGTAATCAGATTCTTTTGTCAAACAAGGGGCCTGCAGCTGCTAGATGGAATCAAACACACTTTAAAAATAAAGAAAAATCACTGTGGCGTGTTTTTCCCAAGCAACATTGTACACACTTCATTAACAATACTCTATAAAAATGAGAAAGATTGGAGAGAATAGATCAGGAGCCAAAACAGACATGAAAGAGTAGCAGAAAAAACCAAAAGGAAAACTAGAGGGAATAGGTTAGAAGAACTCTGAGGAACCTCTCAAACTGCATGTAATCTTTTAAATACAATAAAATACAATATAAAAATCTCATCTGATGATTTCCTGCACTAAACCAAAAGGACCATGAAGCAAAGCAGAAGCAAAGAAGCTATAGGAGTATTCAGGAATATTTGTTATAGGCTTTTTTTCCCTGTTTTCTTCCTGCCAACTAAACAATTTTGTCAGATCAGAAAGCAATGTGGTGTTTGGAATCTGTTCCACTCTATACTTAGTATCTCAGAGATTAAAATTGTATATATACATACTCATATTTCAATTATTTGGCATGCAGACATAGCAAGAGAGTTAAAATTCATAGTGATTAAATGCCAAGAGGTTTTTATTTCATTTAGCAACAGAGGATTTAAGGGTTTTCACTGATTCTTAGTTAAAAACCAACAAAATCCAGTGTGTGCTAGAATTTTCTTGAATTTTAAACGTCAGTCTCAGCCTCTGTGAATTTCACTTTACTTTTACTTTATTTGCCTGTTATCGCCTTGTATTTGTTCTCTTTTGTTAACAGTCAAGCTTTTCTTTTCTTTTTTCTTCACTAGGTTGTCATCATAAAGCCCTTATAATTCTCTCAGGACTGTCAAGTTTGTTCAGCCCTCCGGAGACACATATAATGCAAGTTCCACTACGTATGTTGGCATCTTGTCATAAACCTACTGTAGCTAGAGATGAAAGTAAACTTCTGCTACAGTTATTTCAGGAATATTTTTTGGAAACTGAGTCAATAATTGTTACAATCTTGAAAGGTTTATAGTCCCATAATTTTTTATTATTATTATTAAAGACATCTTCCCAGGGAAACAAGCTTGAAATGTCTTTATGTAGTCTGATCACTTTTTTTTTCCCCTCATAGCACTACTGAGGCAACTCACTTTTTTCCATGTAGCACATGCTCATATCATGCCAACAGGGTTGGCAAAATGGCATTGAAGCAAACAGACATGTAAAAGAACAACTGTTACAAGCCCCACAGTATCCCACATCCAGCCTTGACCAATGGAGCATGTTTTAAAGAAAGCTAAAAAGTTAACTAGGAATCAAAGTATTGTCTATTTGTTTCAAAGTGTACTGCAGAGTTACACATTTTATTCTCAAATTCTCATTTGAGAACAGACACTTGTAAGAGTATAAACACAGGATTTTGTAAAGTTGTGCTTGGATATTGATAGATAATTACAGGTAGCAGGCTGTTCATTTGAGCATGCAACTAACTTGTTTTTCAGATGCTAGAGCTGTAGGCTTCCAGAAGAAACTCTTGAGTACATCAGAATAAAAAAACCCCTCAAACCTACCCCAAACCCAACCCCCAGAAAACCCCAAACCCCAACACCTCCCTATACCAGTCTGTAATAAAACAGTGCATTCAAAATCCTTCCCTATTGCTTCCCAGGTGCACATTTTGGACACACAACATCAGTTACATCAAATACTGCACTTGAGGACAAAGAATGAGCAACAGTGTGATGTGACAGATGTAATGCCTCCAAAGGGAAACAGAAAACAACTTCTTTAAAGCATTAGTTAAAACCACTTTTTTATAACTTGCATATTGATCGAATTGGGACTTAAAGGGTCATTGCAAGAATCTAAAAGCAATTTCTAAATTAAAATATATCTTCTGTGTGGTGTCTTAAAACTTTCTCTTTTCCAGTGCTAAAAGTTCATTTGCTCTTCTATTATAAACTGCTGTTAAATAAAATAAATTCAAGCTCTGAAGTTCATGGAGAAATAAATTTTCGTTATATACATCATACCATGCCTTACCCTTTTGGTAAACACATTTTATTTTCTAAGTTTCATGACCTATGAAAAGTACATCTGCACTTCATAAAACATTAACTTAATTTTAAAACAAAGTACCTGGCAGACATGTATTCTAAAGTGGTGACATTTATTTTTTTTTTCAGCATACTGTCAGCCCCCATCTCTACACTGTAGTAATAAATCAAGGATTTTATTTAGTTTATTTCTCAGTTTTTCAAAACCTACCCCACAAAGAAGACTTGTTATTACAAGTCTTTAATAAACTTGTTATTACTGTGGCTGGAACTGACTACAGACCCAATCTCTGCTCCCATACTTAAGTAAATATGTGGCTTATGTTTGCAGGTTTGAGATATGGGTAGCTTGCAGGTGTTAATTATAACCAATACTAAAATGCGTTGTTTTTATTTCTGTATAAAGGTTATCTACCCATTTCTGTAGAGATTAGCTGATGAGAATAGGAGAGTGTTGTTTGATTTCTGCTGTTGTGAACTCAGGTCATAAAAACTGAGGGTTTGTGTTGTCTTTCTGCGGGGTGCAGGCTAATTCTTCAGTCTAAGAACTGTAATTTCTGTTATTACACATGGAAAAGACGCAATTTTGGTATCTGAAATTTCACATTAAACTTAGGAAAACTTGAGATACTTACTAGTTTCATATTGGTACTTTTGAATCATGAACTGAAACAAGCGAACAAAACCAAAAGGAAGTTTCTAACTGAACTGAAACCAAAGACTAAAGAAAAGCATCTTTCTTTAAAATGGTTCATGTACCGAGTACATATCCAAACTGCACGTATTTGGTGGCATTCCCTAGAGTTTGCCTCATGCAAATTGAGTGTTATGTTAACACAATGAGCTTTTGTGTCCCTAGCCAGCAATTCTTGCCACGCATCAGAAACTAATTCAACAAAAACCCCTCTTCCAATAGTAATGCTTAAAAGACTTACTATTTTTATTAGAGACCACACCAACAATGGTATTATTGATAATAATGGTATGTATGTGAGATAATGCTGCATAAAAGAAAGAGGGAGGAACCAATAAAGTAAAAATAATGAACTGATAGAAATGCACTCCAGGAGATATGTCTATACACATTCCTATACATATTGCAGTATATGTCAGTGACTACATGTCACATTTTACACTCCACCATGAATGTTTGTTCTTTGTTCTATTTACTACTCCAGCATTTTATCCCCTCAACATTTCTCTACTATCATTTCCTCCTCCTCTATTGAATTTTAAACACTCTTGAGCTAAACATATAGTGTGGTAGATTCCATATGGATATGGAAGACAAATATATTTTTGAATCTTGAAAAACTGATAATTAGATGCTATAGTTCAGTTGTCTGATTTTTTAAAAGTTAGATTCTTTATATTCTGATAAAAATATTTTCTTTGATTTCAGGAAATTCTCCTCTTCTGAAGTTTTCATAGGAAGTGAGGGGAAACATAACCACAATTTTTAAAAAGGGAAATAAAGAAGACCCAGGGAACTGTAGGCCAGTCAGTGTCACCTCTGTGCCTGGCAAGATCATGGAGTGGATCCTCCTAGAAACTAGTCCAGGGCACATGTTGTTGGGACTGGTGTTGTTTAACAGCTTTGTTGGAGACACAGAAAGGGGGATCGAGGCACCCTCAGCCGTTTGCCAATGACACCGAGCTGTGTGGTGCGGATGACACGCTGGAGGGAAGAGATGGGCCATCCAGAGGGACCTGGACAGGCTGCAGAGGTGGGACCGTGTGAACCTCATGGAATTCAACAACGGCAAGTGCAAGGTCCTGCACATGGGTCAGGACAATCTCAAGCACAAATACAGGCTGAGTGATGACTGGAGTGAGAACAGCCCTGATGAGAATGACTTGGGGGTGTTGGTGGATGAAAAACTGACTATGAGGCAGCAATGTGCACTTGCAGCCCAGAAAACCAACAGTATCCTGAGCTGCATCAAGAGAAGTGAAGCCAGCAAGTTGAGGAAGGGGATTCTCCCTCTCTACTCTGCTCTGGTGAGACCCCAACTGTGTCCAGCTCTGGGGTCTCAACGTAAGGAGGACATGGACCAGCTCAAGTAGGTCCAGAGGATGCTACAAAGATGATCAGGGGCCTGAAGTACCTGTCTTGTGAGGACAGGCTGAGAGAGGTGGGGTTGTTCAGCCCCTGATGTACTCAGAAGAGAATTAGATTCAGTTCTTCACTGTGTGGATGGTGAAGAACTGACATGTATTACCCAGAGAAGCTGTGGCTGCCCCCTCCCCGGCAGGGTTCAAGGCCAGGTTGGACGGGGCTTTGGGCAACCTGGGCTAGTGGAAGGTGGCCCTGCCCATGGCGGGGGCTTGGACTAGATAATCTTTAAGGTCCCTTCTAACCCAAACAACTCCATGATTCTATGACTAGAGGTTAAAAGAAGTATATTACTTCTCTCAGCCAGTCATCACTTTTTTACCAATATCAAGAGTCAACAAACACTGGAGAGAGTAAAACATGGTTTTTTAAAAAAAAAAAAAAAAAAAAAAAAAAAAATTAAAAGCCAAAGGCAACCAGTGTGGTGAATCTCCAAAATTTACTTTAGGTGTAAATTCTTAAATTGAGATTATACTGCTCTGAAATTGTGGCTGATAAGAAACAGAAAAGTGGAACTCAGTCTCTCACTGTGGAGAACTAACAACGATCAAACAAAAACAAGCAAGCAAACAAATTACTTGAGAAGGATCAAATCCCAAAATATTATATGCCTTATGACTTTTTTTTTTTTAATTTTATTGACAAATACTAGAATAATCCATCATTCAAGTTGAGAGAATGAACTCTATGACTGACACCATTCAATAAAAGCAAGAACACACTCAATATATGCTGCAACCTTTATGAATGAATGACCTTGGGATTTGCTTGCATTTCAGTCTTGGAAAAAGTTTGTATTGCATTATACATTTTATCTTTAAAACTCTCTACAACTTGAAACTCCTGACAGTTCATGTCTTTCTAGTGGTATACACGATAGCCGTCTAATTCAGTACAGAAAAATTTTATTTTTAGTCTCCTGCAGGTGATATCTCAGAAAGTCACACAGTCTAGCCAGTGTATCTGTAATGGCACTCCAAGCTATTTTTACAAAGCAAATGAATTTTTAAATATGGTCTTGAATTACAATGTCAGTAATTTAATTTCTGAAACCAAAAAAATCACCACAAACAGCAGACTCTTTGGCTGAGAGCGTAAAGGAAGAGAGCGCAAAAAGTTGCATTTGAACACGTAAGAAACTGAGGTTTGAATTATATAGAAAATTTGAAATAGGTTTGAAGAAGCATTTTAAATGAAAGAAACAAAGATACACTATATCCCTGACTGCATATCCATTACTTTTATGTTTTTTTTACAGTTTAAAAGCTTGTTATGTGTCTCAATAGTAACAGATTTAACAGCAGGAAATTATATTACTGTAGAAAAAAAATAGATGCATACAGCTCTTACTAAAGGGAAGTACTGTCTGTGTATGGTAATTTTACAGTGGACTCCTATGTCTTTGGGGGAGGGAAGGGGTGACCGTTTTCTCAAAATGCTAACGAGGAAAGGGATTTAGTTGGGAAGATATATCAAGACTTGATAAGCTAATTAGAATACTGAAATGCATAACAGTTTTTAGAAAAAAATGGTTCTTTCTACTGCATATTTATTTATTTGAACTTCCAGTAACTGGATAATGGTGATATAACTCACTAAATTCAAACTGTCATGAAATCTTTGTCATGTATTTTTCAGTTACCTGTTAATAGAAAAAGTATTACTATGACACCAGGTTATGAATCTAAGCATGCTATTTATTTATTTTTATACCTGTTAAGAGCTGGAATGGCCACTGGACTTCAGCAGCTTTTTTTTTTTTTTCTTTGAAAATAGAAAAGAATAAAAAAATAGTGTCACAAGACAGGGGGAACTTCAGGACTTCAAAAACCTCAACCTCTTTAGTTGTCTTCATCACCACTGTGCTCTTGTGCTGCACATTACAAGCATACAGTCTCTATGGTCTTAAACAGAAGGAAGGGACAAAAGGAGATGTTTTCATGACTTATAAATAAGGGGGGAAAAACCAACACAATGAATCAGATGGGAAATGAGCCATGGTGGTGTTCTGCACTATTTACCAAGAATTGAGGTGAGAGTTCTGCACCATTCATCTTCAACATTCAGACTGCATAATAACATAGATAGCTAGCAAGGAAAACAAAAAACTCTATTATAAGATGGCTACCTGCTTCAAACCGTTAAATATACATGCAGTTTTTGAAGATCAACACAAGAAATTCTTTAACAACCTGGCGTAGAAAAAAATCCTTCCATCAAATGGCTTTATAAATCAGCATAACAGTCATGTGGGAAAAGCAAATAAATCAATGGTCTCATTCTAAAGTGCTTCTGCAAGGAAAAAATTTGAAAAGGTCAGAAACTACTAGAGATTATCTTTACAGTCACAATTAGGGAGTTTCTCCGTACTGTTGGTTATTCAGGCTGAATATAGCTATATCAGTTCACAAGAGCTGAAGACATTGGTGCAACGAGCCTCTTTGCGGAACAAAAGCTATGTACCATGCGTGAGCCCAGCAACCCACTGCTCTGAAAGAGTTAAGTGTGCTTCAATATACAGACATAAGCAGTACTTAAAAACTGCTTGTCTCTTTTAATCTGAGAACCATTTGAGGAGCCTATAATCCATAGCCTTTAACTACTGACAGGGCAGATCGGAATGGAGAGCTGGCTGTGAATGTTCTGTCCTTAGAGGCTCTTGGGAAAAATTGAGAAAGCTCAAGAAAGGCCACATGGTTCTGTCCATTTGTTTTACTATGTCTGCAGCACCAACAGGCCCAAACCGAAGGTGCCTGGCAACTACATTCAGGTCTGCTGCAATTTTAACAATATCAGTGGGAATGCAGGAGAAAACTAAATACACATCAAAGCTGGCCCAAAGGCATACTGAAACCTTAATTTGTTAGCTAGCACTAACAGGGGCAGACACAGGTTTGTATAATCAATGAAACAATTAAGAAAGGTGCTATTTGTGTCTGATATAGGCTGTCCAGGAATAGAGA
>NW_020799100.1:19890489-20055759 GCF_003259725.1 Athene cunicularia | reverse complement strand
TTTTTTTTTTTTTTTTTTTTTTTTTTTTTTTATAATTGGAACAACTTGCTGTCTCTCTGCATACTTGGACAGCTTAGCAGTAGTTCTGGACTTTAAAGGCCAACAGACATTCCTGGAAATTTCACATGGCTGGCAAGGAGCTATAGCTCCTGCCTCAAACATAAAAGCAAAGTGCTCTGATCTTACTCTTTCAGAGTCTTTACTTCAGAAAAGCAGCAGAGGATCTAAGTTTCAGATGGAGCTATCCAAAGACATTAAAAAAAAATAAAAATAAAATCCCATTTTAAAGAATTTGCACACTCTACCATATGGTTCTTTGGTCAGCATTAAAACATTACAGCCTAGAAGGGAAGGAACTGTCACAGTTCAGCAATATCATACCATGTTGTCATGCTATGATGTTCTAGGTGTTAATACAAGCACTAGAAAGTACCAATAAACTGTAACACTGGTTATAGTAAAATCTGTAGGACCTGACCTCTGACATACTAACCTTATGAGCGGCCATACATAACTGGACAGAAAGATTGGAGCAAGTTTAGTAGCTAACTCTTAACGCCTCCCCATCCTTCTGTGTTAGGACTGCTCCTTTTGTACACGACAATAACAAAAAAATCACAGCAGTTTTAAATAAAGCTAAGATTTTTTCTTCGGTAAATGTCATTCTGTTAATTTTTCAATTTTGTCTTCACAAGGAAGGGCAAACAGTTTTCTGAAATCCCAGGAAACAGAAAAAGTGTTGGCACATGCAGCCTCAAACTGAAGCATTAAGTGTGTTATTTGTATATTTGTATTGGCTTTTTCTCTTACTCTATGACTATTAAACAGAAATATAATTGCAGCTTAATAGACTTTTTATGAATAGTATAATTTATGTAATGTATAATTTTTAATGTAGACTAGGGTTACTTTTTTTAAAAAAGGTAAATTAAACATTTTAAAGAGTAAAGATTGTAAGCAAATGCAAACATAACTCAAAGCTGGAGAAGAGTTATGCTACTCTTTGGAAACTGAAAAGTACTAATTTGCATTTCTGTAATCATTAATAGGGGTTATGAGGTGTCAATTATGTTCCACGTGTGACCTTTTTAGTTTCTAGGTAATGTACCTCAATTAATTGTCTGTGGCATCATAAAGCACCGTTTTCACTGCACCATGACTATGAAAAGCAATAAAATTCTTCCTCTGCAGCTGAAATATGAAATGCACAACTGACCTTAGCACTTAGCAGTAGCTCACTGATGCTAATGCAGACCTTCTATTGGCATAAATTACAATGCAGTCAAGATCTGAGTGCTTGGCTAATGCTTTCCTAGTTCATGGTAAATTTTTGTAAAGTCACAGAAATGACCATGCTTTGAGATTTCTGTTTCTGTCCTCTGTTGAACTGCACATTGAGAATTCTGCTTTAATGAAACTGAATAAACGGCTTTAAATTTCAGTGTAGAAATTGCTATGAAAGGCAAAACTATGATTCAGTTACACCGTTCCTTTCTTAGGAATATAAATCAACCCAAAGTCTTGATATTGACAGGCATTATGAACATAGATTGATGAACAAACTCAGATGGGTGTCATGCAGTATTTTCTACCCAAGAGCCTTACTGCTGTAAATAAAATATAGAAATGTAATCTGAATTATAATCTGTCATTAATTCATTCGGTATTTTGCAAACATTCATATGAGCAAATTTTCATATGATTTTTTTTTTTTATTAAATTTATAAAAATAACCCAAGAACCTTAAATTTATTGATGGAAGAAAAATTATAATTTTTTCAGTTTTCAAAGTTATTCACTTGAATACAGAAGAAAGAAGAAAAAAGAACCCAGACAGTGGATGGAGAGAATTTAAGAAAATGCCGAGTGGTAAAACAACTGGACGTTTGAGTGGATAAGATGTAAGAACCCTCCACAGTAGATCTCTGTCTGCAAGCGGGTGTGTTGGTTACTAGAGGGATGATCTGGACAGAGAGAGGATCGAAAGACAGTTCTGCTGTCAAAATGTTCAAAGTTTTCTGTAGTAATTTAAATTCTAGATTGTGATATATTAACATATTCTGGTCATTAAATGGTAAGGTAATTAATTTTTTTTTTTTTCTCAAAAATATTTTTAGGAAACCTAAATAGTAGTTGCACTATCATTATAAAGAGGAAGAAATTAAAAACTATTAAAAAGCCCCCTTAAATTTCCTCCCCCTGCTCCCCAGCAATACACTACAGAAATAAAAATTTAATAAACAAACAGAAAGTAAGCTAAATTCAGTGGACAGTTTTCTCTTTCTTAGCTTTCTAAAGCTTCAAATAAATATTCTATGTAAATACATTCTCCGACCTGACAAATCCAAGGTGTAAAAAACTCTCTAGGGCTTCAAGTAAATGTTTTTTGATGCTAACAAAGACGCTGTGAATCAATCCTGAGGTATCTGCTGAAGTTTATATTTAACACAAAGATTACTTTTCAATGCCCACCTGTCAGTAGGAGTTTTATTTTGTTTTCATTAATTATTGACCCACATGTCTCTACACAAAGACGGACATGACAGAGGATTTATCTCAAGTTCAGAATCACAAGACTGCTTGACATTTCATAAAGTATGTACTGACATTCATATACAGTTGGCATTACCGGAACTTTTAAAAGAATAAAATTATATTAAGTGAGTTGAAGTACAAACATCAACATTTCATAAAAGCTTCAAGCAGTTCTTTGAAAACTAACATGCTCAAGCACATAATAAATTTGATCAGTATGTATCCAAATTAAAACAGACTTCCCCAAAACACTATTTTTTTTTTTCCTGACATTTTGGAATTAAGAAATAAAAATAATTAAAAATTGACATGATTCCAATATTAAAATATTCAAAATGTCTGGTTTTAGAAGTAATGAAATGCATTTAGCTGCTTTGTAGAATGTTGTGTTTGAGTCCTTAGCCTACCCAGTGTGTGTGAAAAATAGAATATACTCATCGTATAAGCAATTTTATGGCCATATGAGGTACAAGTCCTCTCTGACTGGTTACTCTTTCTTTAAGTAACAAAATTAAGTCTATTTATTGAGTTTTATGAAACATGTATGTGTCCTGTAATAAATAGTATGGTTGAAACTAACTGATATCAATTCTCATGAAAAAAGTACAGAACTGTATTGGAGAAGATAGCCTATTGTTTTAGTGGGCCCTGTATTGGCCAAGCTGCTAACTTTTAACAGCTCTAGAAATTTAAAGACTAACTTTTCCTCCAACACACTGCATGTGACATTGGAAAATGTCCATTTTTTAAAGTAAATCAGTACCAGTAAATGATGTGTAAAATTGAGTAGAAAGTTCTTCAATTTTTCTCCATATTTATTGTTGCCAACTATTCTCAGAATGGCAAAGGATTGACAGAGCATTCAGTAGAAGGTTCCATCCATCTGTAGCTTGTTTTCATTAAACAGTAAAATTTTATGACAAAGGAATTTATGTTCTGTTCTGACTTCCATTGAACTATATATCTTAAATATAATAAAATGATTTCTGATCACCAAAGTTTGAGAGAGATTCATTCATTCCACTTACCTTATTCAGAATATGCCTTTCGTTTCCTTCATAATAATTTCTGAAGCTTTTCTTTTGGAGAACAGCGATCCTGCTAGTAGGATAACCATGAATCTTGAACTCCTGGTGATTAAACAGAAAAGTTTATATTAATATTAAAAATTAAACATTTGATTGCTTCTAATTATGGCAGTCCTGAAGGCTTCGCTAGATTTTAACACCTGAAGTGAAAATACATACAAATAAATAATGGTTTTGCTGCATTGTCACTTCATAGACACACAGAAGTATGTATGTCTATACATGTTGTTAGAAGGTAGCTGAAAAAAATCTGTTGTGTAACATTATTTGCCTTTTTAATTTTGTAAGAGTTATTTTAAACACATAAAAACTTTAAACACATAAAAACTTTTGATTGAGATAAGCACGAATTATTCTCGCATGCAACAAGGCATTTAATTCTTAGAGGGGGGCATCCTTAAAACCTGGCTATAGGACTGCCTAACAGGTTTCTAGGCTTACTTTTTTTTTTTTTTTTTTAAATAAAACTAGGTAAAACAAGACACGCTTTCAGAAGATTTGCAAAAGCCATTTGGGCAACATGTATCAAAGGGCTCCAAAGAGGAATAAGCACCTGCAGCAAGCACTCTGTCACCTTCTGGCATGTTGCAGTGGAACTGGGGAGCACGCCTAAAGTCTGAGGCTCCCAACAGAGGGATGACACATGACAACAACTGAACAAATACTGGTTCTGCTCTGCTGAGCAATCTATTCCTACATGCTGTGAGCCTCTCTGAATATTCTGAGGATTTTGTGCTTTTCTTCTGTCTAGAGTTTCCCCAGGAGCAAAAATGCAGTATAAAAGACAAACAAAATCTTCATGGAATGTTTCTTTATATTTATAGCAGAGTTTTGATCACATTCTTTATGTATTTAGAAATTCATTAGCAGCATTTCAAGGTTGTTTGCCTAACTTGCTTGGTAAATCACTTCATGTCAGTAACAGCCAATGAAGGAAAACAAAATTAAAAAGCCAGCTATGGACACCAAAAAAATTAGTATTTGCTACTTTTAGCTTAAAGAATCATTCTGAATTTTAATCACTCTCAGCATAAGATATTGGTCCATATGTAAGACCATCTGACCTATAACATTTTAAATACACAGACTATACTATGATCTGAGAAGGGAAAAGGGAATAGAAAAGGAGGTTTTCTGCAAGCAGTTAAACTTGCTGCCTGTGTTGATGCCCAGCCCTGTGAGAAGTGGCAGGCCAGTGAATTCCTGCTTCATTGACTTTCCTGTGAATAAGCATGGTCAGATGATGCTTCTGCATAGGATGTAAATAATGGCTTCTTTTAGGTCCCTATCATTTAACTGCAGGCTGCCCTGACTGTCTTCCCCGAGGGTTGAAGATCAATTACCGAAGATTTATGAGAGCCATGTGTATTTACCCAAGGCTTCATTGGAATTAAGGCCAAGATGACAGCAAACGAAGGTAATATGTAAACAAAGCCAGCTAAGTGGCCACTGGACAGTCTTATAGGCAAGGCAATGTTTGAGGAGTATCTGTCAGCATTTAAACCTCCCATACCTTTCATCGCTCATAACTGCAAATTTCAGTCAACTGTGCTGCCATTCCAAATGACCCAACTAATCATTTGATGAAAGACTTCGTTCTTCAAATTTGTTCCTTTTAAACAGAAGGGCTTTGCAGACTGATCCTACTTAATCAGCTGCATACTTAAAACTTTAATTGTGTGAATATTACTAATTTAATTCCAAAATTACTAGCGAACAATTATCTTATTATTGACTGTCACTTATATGCAAATCACCCACACATCCTGTTCAACCTTACAGTGCAGTTTCCTGTTAAGTCATTAATGCTATTTCCATATACTCTGTGATATCTGTTTTACTGTATCCATAATGAATGCTTAAATTCATAGCAATGAAGATTTTTTCTTTAGTATATCTTGATGACTTTTTCAGAAATTATCCTTGAATTTAACCTAGTCATTAAAAAACCCCTCAACCTTCTATTTTCTTTCTATATTCTATATTTCATCTGCTTAGAAAGTTAAAAAAACCCATTATTTTCAAGTCATGAATCAGTGAACAATCCCTTTTTTTAAAAAAAAAACCCCAAAACTGTATGTGGGACTGGCAGCTTTGTGCCTGTGAAAATGCTGTATCATAATCCTCACCAGTAGATCAATGAACTGTTGGACAGAACCACTCAAAATCACCTCCCTTCCCATTATCATGCTTTCTGGTCTTCCAAGCACAAATTACCCATCAACCTCCTTGACCTAGTTCCAGAAACACTGCCGTAAAGAGCACCTGTCAGAGTGATGCATGTACAAGCCTGGGCAATGACAAATAGGAAGCAATAGCAGTTATCACAAGGAATAACAATTTAGCTACAAATCTGGCTCAGCATCAGACTGGTTTGATTTCCCACTGCAAAAATCTCAAAATTGCTAGTGGATAGGACATTATCATGCCAAATCTTCATGATTCACCATAGAACAAATTGCTAGAGAGGTGTGTGACTGCAGGAATATCCCCCAGTCCTCTAAACACCTGACAGCAGATTACTTGAGGGAGAAAGTAAAGCCTGCAAAGGACAGCACGGAGAAAATACTCCCCTCTCTCTTATCAGATCAACTGTTAGAGTTGAATTCACAGCCTGACATCCTAAGGGTACTCACCACTGCAGTCTTTAGTATTTTCTGTCTGTTAAAATATAGAGCTTAATTAAAAGCATATATGTTTCCAAATTGTAATTAGTTATAGGTGAAATCTCCGGAGATGTAATGTTTGGCTTGGATTTTATGCTCATCTACTGTTTCTAGGCTAGAGGGACAAAACAGAAGATTTTTGTACTTGACATTTAGTTTTGGCATTAGTAAAGCTACGCAAGGAGAAAGGATAGACAGGAAATTAATTGGCTGTGTCCATTGCCATGGAGCCCTGAAGTTATCACTATAGAAACTATTATGGGGAGTCTGCCACAGTGATAACAGGCTTGTGCACTGCCGTCACTTTATAAATTGCCAGGGCACAGGCCAAGGGATGGAGCCGAGAGAGGCGAATTAGCTACTCATGCGTAGTAGTGAATGGACTCTCACATACTCATTTGTGGTTTTAGTAACATGGAAATTAAAGTCTGTAATAAAGGCTTCCATTTCCTTTAATGAATTAGTGACTTAAGTTCAAGGGGGTCTTCTGAAGTCAGAGTGATTCTGTCTATGGTGGCAAGTTAATCCACCCTTGAACTCAAATGAGCGCTGTAAAGTGGCTTGCGTCCTCCCATGCGAGAGGAAGGGTTTGTTTCAAACTCAAGCCTAGCGCTTAAACTGTGAGCCTTTGGGAATATCAGAGCCTACAGGACAAAAGTCCCAGGCTGTGCACAGAAAAACAGTACCCAGGACTGGTGCGTGGGGAAAGAACATCCTCTGACCATGCTGACCCTGTGAAAAGCTAGGGCACGAGAGCAATTTTTACAGAGAAATTCCTGCCACAATTCCTACCTTATTGTGGCCAACATTTTAAAGTTATTAACTGCCTTGCTGGTAAAGATTTTCCAGAAGACTCATTACTGGTTTCATTCTACTTCTCCTTCTGTAAAGGAAGGTCCGTCTCTGGAAGGGAGAGGAAAAGGAGAGGCAGTAACAGCCAGGCTGTGGAAGTCTCTCTAGGTTACCAGCCAAAAGGATGAAGTGACATCACATCCCAGGCACTCTTGTTTGCTTTGTGGGGGAGAGTGTGCGTGTATGTAAGCTTCAGAGCTCAGGAGAAATACATCCATACATCAGCAGAATTACCTAATTCCCTCCCCAGTCATGCAGAACTCAGTACTGTATCATCCAATTTCTCCTAGGCAGTAAGTGAAAATGCTTGCCAAACCTGCAAATTCATAGTAACCGATTGTAAATTCTGCAGAAATTTGTCTAAAGGCTTGGCGGTTTAAGATACATGTTTTGGCACCTCTCTATTTCAGTGTATTGAGAAAACAGAAGGTAAGGGTAAAATAGATCACTAACACTAGAACACCATTCTTTAGATGTGGCACATGCGGTATGTGAATTCATGCCAAGAAATAATAGTCCTATCAATTAACAACCAAGCAAGTACCACAGAGATCCCACAAGACATGCTCAGGACATTAATTGAAACGTAACATTCCTATCAAAGCTCCTAGCAACAGGTGACGATTGCCATCTTCCAAAGTGCATACGGAAGTATTAGTGGCTGAAATTTTCAAAAACATCTGTCTGATCAAGGAATAATTTTTACCACGATATCCAATTTTCATTTTTATTCCAATACAAAATGTCGTTCTAAAAATCTAATCCTAAAGCACAGGTCAAGAGCAGAATCTATGTGAAGACCTTAAGGACACTGTAGCATTTCTTAAATGCTTTGTAAGTTTTAGTAGTGAATCTGCAGGAGTGAGCTGAACATTTCCATCTGGCGTCCAGTAGATGGTGGCATAAGCTAAAATACTACATTATTTGGTAAAAAGATGCCAACAGTGATAAAATTACAGCTTTTGTTTTTAATAAGACTTCAGACTTTTTATCTGATACTGGGATTCTTTCTACTTTGTTCTTCTTGTTCCAATTGCTGTCTTTAAGTTTTTTAAAGTTGGAGAGAAAGGTGTATTTTATTGTCTTCATTCAAATCTTAATTTTCATATTCTTTGATATTATATTTTATGTAGCAATTCTACTAAAGGAAAAGGCCTTCCCTTTTACAACTCCTGATCATTCTGTGTGTTACTGTGCATATAGTAAATAAAAGAGCAATACCAGAGTTTCTGTGTGTCTAATAAAAAAAGAAGTTGATTCACCCAGAGTTAGACATTATCAGGATGGGGCATGATAGACCCTCAGACTATAGCAGCACCGCCATTGCCTTAGCACAGGCCAAAGAAACAACAAAAGGGCTTTTCTGCAGGTATTTGCTCCATAGTGTTATACACTGCAGTTCATAAATCATTCTTGTTCCAATACCAAGAAATGGTGAGAGAAACAAAAGCAATTTACTGTTCTTCATTTCAGATTATTAGCAACTGGGAAGCAACTGATAGATTTGGTGAGACTGGAGCAACAGCAACGCTCAGTCAACACCCAGCCTAGCACCTCTCTATTAGGTAAAGAGCACATATAATCTAATTTTTTCCCAATGTTAAGCCAAAATTGGCTCTTGAATTAAATAACTGCTGCCTAGGTGGATAAAGGCGAGATGAAAGTAGAGATAAAATGAGCTTTCAGAACTTAGCACCATTACTCAGAGTATCTATCAGAAAGCCACAGAATAATCTAATAACTGGAGGGCACCTTTGCACCAATAGAAGCAGTAACAAAACCCATCCATTTTCTCTCTCACTTGGAGTGAAGATTGTACTAAAGCTTAACAATATAGAGCATTGCAGCAAAAAGATAATATGAACAAGCACTAAAAAACTCGGCCCTTTCAGCAAGGCAAGGCACAGTGCAACTACACAAGAAGTGCTTACTCTAACACTATTTAGTTCAAGATTTCTTTATACCCAGTATCTCCAGGGTTCCAAGAAGCTCCAGTTCCTCTTTCCACAGAATTACCTACAAAAATTACTTACAACCATGAAAGAAAGAAATTTCACAGAGTGAAACTTACAGTGCAGAACTCACTTCTCTGAGAAAGGTGATGACTGCAGAACTAATCAAATTCTGACTCCAAAGTCTTGACTCAGTTATGTCTATATACACAAATTAAGATATACAACACGTACGCTCACCAACAGAGATAAGTATCCCTAAAGGCTAGGCTGTTTTACAGTTCCACAAAATAATCACACAGAAGTATTTATAATGATTTTCAGGATATAAAATCTGAAGATGAACCATCATTGGGATTGTTCTCAGATGGTTCACGCTATGAAGTAGATGCACGCACATACGTTTCAAGTTTTCCCTTGTGATGCAGTCCCGTTTTCATTGTCTCTAAACAGATACTTGCACAATTAGAGACTCTGACTTTGAGTGTTATGGTCTCATTAAGAAATTAAGTTTCATAGTCTCTCTCATCTTGATCTAACAGGCAGCAAACATAACCACAATGTGTTTAAGTCAGGAAGAAGGGTTAATGGAAATGAAGAAACCAGGATCTCATATGGGTAACAATTCACCTAAACAAACACTTTTAAACAGAAGCTGCTTTTCTCTAAGGAATAAATCAGGTAAAAAAGGTGTAGGCAAGTTATCACGGAACAAGCTAGGTGAAGAATCAAAACCCACTGACACGAAATCAGACTGATCGCAATGGTACTGTGCAGGAGACTATTCCTCCTGGTACCAAACCACACTTACTACTGAGGTAACCTGATGGACAACAGACAACTAAGTAGAAGCAAGTCTATTAATTTTTATTTGGAAAACTAACAATGGAAACATTTTTCCCAAACTGCCTTTCAGGGCTCAGCACTAAGCATTGTTAATATATAAATATGTAATGAAAATATGAAAGGAAACGTATGTCCATTTAGAAGGGACCAAATCAGTGATATTTAATCAGCTGTTAAAATTTCTTCCAAACACCCCCATTTACTAGCATATTCGTGTAAATGAATGCAAGTCTGCATTTCTATTCTGATTAAGAGCCTTGAGAGAAGTAACTATAATATCAGGGCTTATAGAGAAGTAGTATGGTGGAATTTTTTCCAGCAGTTTTAAGGGAAATTTGTATGATGTATTTAATCAACTAAGTATCATATAAGTGAAAAAACAAACAAACAAAAAACCAACCAAACAAAAAAACAAACAAAAAACCCAAACAAACAAAAAAACAAACAAAAAAAACCCAAAACAAAACCACAATAAACCATGTACTGGGAAGAATTGCAAAAAACATAGTGAGGGAGCAGGAAAGATCATCATGAAAGAAAATACTGAACTCATTTACAATGCTCAGCTAACAATGAATAAAGAGTAAAACAACAACAGTGGAAGTGTTTTAAAGTGTTTTCAAACTGGGAAATATTTATAGCCCATAGTTCATGTATTCAGTGACATTAGACACAAAGGATATGTTAGACTTTCTACAGTGTGGAATTCTTCCTCAGAAGTCCATGAGAAAAAAAAATGATCCATTGAGTTATTTAAAGTTAGACCTAACAAAACTCTAGCAAGTTTCTGATGAAATACTTAAGTGTTGACAGGGAACTAGACAAGGTTATTATCAGCAATCATCTTTTCCATCCCTGAAGCTTGACTACGTTTTTTTTTTTTTCTCTAATAAAAGTTACAGATATTCATTCAGTATAACTTTAGGTAAATGAGATTTCCTCGAAGCAAGTTACTGAATAATTACATAATTAAACGAATTAAGCTCTGTTCATTTTTAAATCATTTAAAAACCAGAGATGGCATAGGTTAGTTTAGGCCATTCTTACAAGAGTTCATCACTGCGAGTTTTGTTCCTATAATAGGTTTGCAAAGATTTACATTCAGCTCCATTCCTCAGCTCTTATTTGGATAATCAAGCTGTTAATGCACTTCATCACTTACACATTTCTATACAGTTTTGACAACAGCAACACCTGTCTTTATTTGTGCCAGACTGGCTTCGTGCATCTTCCACATTAAAAGTGAAATGGGGCCATCCCACCCCACCTGCAGCAGGGACGGCCATTCCGATGGGACGGTCAGCAGGAGGAGGAGAGGTGGGGAGGGAACAGAGTGCTGGGAAGAGCAGCATTTGGCCATCATCATGTCGAGCTGCATCAACTACAGCCCACACTGGAGGGCGGTGAACACAAAGAAGCCCCAAAAGTCCAGGTGTCAAAGCTAGTGGGGTAGTGAGGAGAAGTCCAAACCTGCCTTTGCTTCTCTGATAAAGCTATGCTAGAGAGGCTAATATAAAAACAGCACACTGCTACTAACCACAAGTACTTTTTCAAAATACAAGTCCTTGTAACAGATAGAGTAATGGAATAATTTCTCTAGTAGCAACATCTGCTGCATAACAGAAGTGATCAAAAATTATTTTTAATTGGAATGCATGTGTCTGTTAATGCACACACAAACAAACATCTATATTTCCTTTTGCTACTTTGTCACTGACAACATTTTATTTTTTCTTCTTTACCTAGGATAGTTCTGCATTACAGAAACATGTCTCCCAAAATGAAATGGTGTGAATATTTGTTAGCTATAAGACCTTCCCAGGTTAAGTCCCAAACCACTGAAGCTATCAAAAAGATTTGAAATATGAAATGTTATTTGTCAGTCTCCTCTTCAGTTTTAAATCTCTGAAGTACTTGGATTTATTTTGCCTTGTCTGGAAATCAGAAAATTGCGCCAAGTTCTATTTTGAGCAATAAGCCTTGCTATTTTACTCTTAGAACAACTAGGTTCCTATCTTCAGTAAATGACCAATCTCATACTTCTATTTTGACATCTAATATTTCTCCAAGCTGAAAAAACACCATCTTTGCCTTTCCTGATGCTGTGGCTATTAAACTCTACCATTCCCATTTAATTTTGCAGGGGCTGCTCTTTCCCTACACACACACGAGATGATGCTCTTTTCCCAGGTCAGTGTGCTCTGCAGCATCTGTATGAGTGCCAAATTGCATCATCTGTCAACTTTGCTTTAGATGCTGATATTGTCCCTTAATGTTTTGACACAAGGGCTACAGTAAAGTAAAAAGGTGGCTACATCGTCTTGTATATTCCAATGATCCTCTCCTCCTGAGGAACTACTGCAATTTTCTTTCTCTCTCTTTTTCTTTTGTTAGTCATAGTATAATCACAACCACCACTTTTCACCATTAACTCAAGTGGTACGACACAGTGTCTGGACAGAGAATGCACGATTCATTTTAAATGGCAATATTTCCATCTGACTACTTCAGAACGAAAACCCATTTCTAATCCTTTAGAAGCTACCTACCGGAAAGGATTACAAAAATTGCTAATGTAGAGGAATGAAGAAACAAGAGGTGATAACTATTGGAAATGAGGTAGCATGAAGGTAATGCACCTCAGTTATCCAGTGATGTCTCTTTAATACACAACTGAATTTTACAATATATATATATATAAAATACATAAAATAATACAGTGAATAGATAGAGCGCTGTGTTAAAAGCAACATGTAAATTTGAAACCACTAAAGCAAGAACTCCAAATGAGACAAAAGGCAACAAGGGAAACCTGTTATTCTAAATGGAATAGATAGTCTGTCGACCCTTTTCTTAATCAGAATAAAACTGATTATCAAAGTGCTATTCAAGTTTTTACTTGAGTTTCCGTTTCCATCTTGAATATGCTTTAGGTTCATTAAATGTTTATCTAGGGCATAATTACACATTTTACTGAATCCCCAACACCAAAGCCTGCAAAGGAAGTAAATTACCTTCAGTTACAACCCAGGAGGTATTTGGTGTATGTTGTCATAAAGGAGGAGATGGCAGCTGCACAAACCCTTATGGATTTTTCACTCATCAGAACAGACCATGAGGGTGCAGAGATCACTAATGCTTGGGACACAAGGGGGATTGTCACCACCTGAGAATCAAGCCACTGTGGTTTGGGTAAAATAATTCACCACACAATCTGGTTAGGCAAAACGCCTCCATAACGCAAGTCAGAGATGGCCTTTGACTACATCTGCAGTCTGGATCATAACCAAAACTCCATCTGTTTCTGCTTGTATTACAATAGTCTTGATCAGAATGAAAATGCAATTCAGGATTGTATAAAAGCTCCAAAATAATTAAAACCTGCTTACTGAATAGTTTTTATTTATTTTTGAAAGAAGATACTTTGTTTCCAAGGCCCGTTTTATCCCACAGTAGCGTGCTTTTAACAAGCTTAAACATAACCAGCGTGCATTTAGGTGCTGGCCTTGAACTTTGGAGCCATTACCTAGAGAACTATTTGTGCAGCTGTAGGGTGCTAATCAGGATTAGTAACTAGAATAAGAATGCAGATCCAGAGTCACTATCACGATGCACATGGGACTCCATGACAAACACGAGCACGAAACCCAGATGAGAACAGAGTATTCTTTTCTTGAGCAGTAGGGAGCTAGGGCAAGCAGCCAGCGAGTCATCCCTGTGTGGTACAACTCTGTTTCCTGCACTGATCCTTGTGTTTATTGTGTCAGCAAGTAAGAACATGTCTGTGCTAACGCAACCTGCAGCTGCAGGATGGAAAAAAGCCACTGAATGCGGTGCTGTCAAATTTTATAGACTCAGCAGCCAGCCTCCTACTTGTAGGTATCCAGTCCAGTGCTGGCAGTAAATTTAATTAAATCATTGTGAAATGTTAGAAACCTATCCAAAAAATGGAGATATAGGCTGGATATGGGTTCTTTTTCAGTGGTTGTCTCCAAAAAAATCGCAAAATCAAACCAATCAAAAACTCCAAGTCTCATCTAGCTCCTGTGTTGCAGACATACCGTGGATACAGCAAAGGAATGGAGCAATGATTATACGACATCAAGTCAGCAGCCACCGTACCCGAGACCAGTAAAAGACTGCAAGGGGCCAGAGGACAGAGTTGTTCAGGATTTCTTGTATTTACACATTTCTATAATTGAAGTATATTATTCTAAATTCAGTCTTGCTCTTACATTAATTTTTCTTATGTCACCTCATTACTGTATAGAGAGAGAATGACTTAAAATGGTAACATATACTGACCCACCCTCAAGTTTGAACAGGAAGGTAGCTGAAATCTCAACTAAATGAGAACACTATTTCATGCCAACATGTTGTGATAATTTCTTGCATCTGAGAAAAACAGGATGTATAGTGGAGGTCTGCATGAGCTGGCCACAAAGTCGTAATTTTCAGAGAATATCTGTAAATTTCTATATATTGCTTGAAAAGCTCCAGAAGGAACGCATTTGAAGTATTACATATTTACACAGAGTAAATAACATTAAAAATGGAAAACTCCACAATCTAATCAAGAAAATCCACAAAACCAGCTGTTTAATGCTTATAAATAAATAAAACAAAATTCAGATAAACTAATGACTATTTCTGATCTGCGTTATCATTTCCTTCTCTTATTTAAACCTCCTCCTACAGCTAAACAGTCATAAGTATTTCTGGTACTTAGTTATTTTTCAGTAGCATATTTTAGGAGCTGAGATTTTTAAGATTTGAACATTAACGCAATTTAACTGTTACATTTTTCAGTACTTCACATGATACCCAAGTAGACATATTAAAGATGGAAGATTTTTAGCTGCTGTCAGTCATTGGCATCATTTAATTTGTTTTTCTAGTACCTTCCCCATTAGAAGCTTTTTCCAACTCCCATTCAAGTCATAGAAAATAGCTAATAGTGCTCATCAAAAAGTACTATGCTGTACTTTGTTTCACAGGTATTTTTAAAAATTAATCTTATGTAAATCTTAGTTCTAGTTGATTATAAGCCCTTTCTAAAGATAAATTATTATAAACCAATCTTCTGTAAATGAAAATTATTGTAAAGCCACTTTTATGCATACTACATATTCTACTACTAACTCTTAAGGTCTAAAAGAAAATAACTCGTTCTTTTCCATTAAAATATAATTGAAAACATACGGCATTCTTTCTCAGTTAATTTTAGAACTAATGAAAGTACTTCAGTGAGACTGGGCTTCAGTTGGAAGTAATATCAGAAAAGTAATGTCATCGCAGCATGGGTCTAATTACTCAATTTTTAAACTAATTCTGAGGGCTTTTTAGTAAATGCCTGATTTAATAGTTTTAACATGCTTTGGCTAATATATGACTCAGATGAAAAAGAACAATTGTTTTTAAACATTATAACAAATATTCCCTCCAGAAATGTGTACAACCAGTCATTTTGAGATGCTTTTCAAATACAGCGCTCTCTTTTCATAAAGATCTACATACAGGTCAGCTGCAGCATAATCTGCAAGAGGTTCTGAAGAACAGAGGCTGGGCAAATATCAAGGTCCACGTGATACTCTAAGAATTTAGGCATAAACGATTCCTGAGATTTCTCCCAGCCGTATGTTTCCACGATTATGCAAACCATACATTTCCACTTTCATTGTGAGAAAAACACATAAACTGGATTTAACGCAGCAAGTCTGCAATAGTTAGATGCTAAACAAGGTTACTTATTAATTATGCTGAAAGTGTGACTTGTTCGGACTGTTTTCAAATACATTAAATAAGAATTACATAAGAAAATGACATTTTGCTTTGTAAATCTGATTTCTGGAAGTGAAACTGCTATAAAGCAGTGGAGGTTGCAGCTCTTTGGAAGCGCTCTTCTGGGGATTACCGCTTGCCCTTACTCTGTGAGGAACTTTAATGTGCTTTAGTTTAAACAGTGACTTCACGCCTTTAGCTGAAATCCCCTGGTTATGCCATAACTAACTCTCACTTAATAACCATATTTGAAAGAGGATACTTTTTATTTTCTGGTCAGTATGTATATTGCTCCCATGTGCAGATTTACACATGGTTTCAAGTGACAAACACTGGAATCAAGCTTTAGTTCAGTGTACTAAGTTCTCTGATGTACACATGATGTATAGAAACTCTTCAGCTCATTAATCTTTTTCTGATAATAAAGCTCTAAGCTTTTGGAAATTCTAGCAACAAGAATAGCTACAAAATGAAATATTTACAATAGTCTATGAATGTATCATCTCTCACTTTTCCCTCCACAAGTTTAATGGATATCTGATGCCTATTTAGACTTTTCCTTGAGACAGTATTCTCTAATTATTTAAATGTGTATTTTATTAACAAGTGATAAACAGAGAATGGTTTATTCCAGCCAACTTCTGCTAGAATGCTGTGTGGCAATCCTAGCTACTTTTAATAGCAGGAAATTGATGTTATAGTTTTCAATAATCTTGAATAGTCACAGTCTCAAATACCTACCCACATTCCTGTTCCTGCTCCACTCCTCATGCTTCCCCACCTAAGCAGATGATTCATCCGAATATCTTCTTATAAATGTTTCCCCGTTTTCCTTTATCGTATCTAGTTATCTTGCAATATTGTATAGATGACAAGATTTCCCTACTTTCTCTTTTAGCATTCTGAGGCAAAAAGGCCAGATAAAAATGCTTTAAAATAACTTAAGACTTGTTTTGCACAATTGTATATATAACAATTGCTGTAGGATCAGTGCTGCTGGCACCATGACAAGCAGTAGAAGCTCTTTGGGATCTACTTACAAGGCCACTGAACTAGAACGATAGTTCAAAGAATTGAGAAGATCATGTACTCAGTGAGTAGATAACCTGGTCATTCACACTTACTTGTAATAAATTCAGATCAGCTCCACAATTATCATAAATTGCTGGAGCTGCATTGAACAATGGACCAAGCCTTAAACTTCTTATGCAGAACTTGCATATGAGGTGCAGCTGACGTGTGAGCATCTTCCTGGGAGTCACGTGTCAGAGTTTGGTGTTAATTTCAGTTAAGGTTAACTTCTAACTAATTTAACCAAACATGCAGTGAATTATTAAGAGCTGTAATCACGGTGATTTTAGTGACAGGAAATGCTTAAGATCAGCCTGTTTCACATTCGGTAGGCAATTCAGAAGATAATTTCTAATTTGCTTAAGTCTGAAAGTAGTTATCTTTAGGAAGTACTATGAAGAAATCATTATACTGCTTAGTGAGCTATTATGGTTTCTCTCTGAATACACAGTGATTCTCTATAAAGACAATTAAAACTGCAGACAATTTAAAATTGTTGAACTTTTAAAGTGCCTCTGGTAATTGCGTAACAACTACAAAATCAAAAAGAATTCACGAATTAAAATCAAAGCATAGAAAATAATCTCGGGGAATTCTGGATATTATTCTTCAGTTTTGCACGACCTTTTCTTCCCACTCTTCCAGCACTAACACACAAAACTGCAATCCCTTTTCAGATGATTCCCTTACCTATCCTCCTTTTCTCTTTATTGGGAACCAGTGATAAATCCTTGAAGCACAGGGACTATGCAGCATAATCCCTTTAACAACCCTTTCTAGGAGATTTAGCAAGTGAGACAGCTGCAGATTGTTACATAGGGGTTGGAGGAAAGAAAAAACCCTCAGCATCAACTGTAAATTTAAGGTGAAGTCCAAGGCTGTGGAAGCCCTAAATGAAGTGAATGGGGAAAGTCAGAAATCTCAGACAGCAAAGCACCAGGTTGCAGATTATTCTCTAGTCATGTTTTCAACGTTGTTTGTGTAACCATACCGAATCAATGCCTCTCAGAAACCATAAACTTAGGGAAAAAAATAATCTTTCTAAAGTAGTCATAAAATCCATTCTGAACCACAGTTTTGCTCGAAGTAGTAACAGCCATTTCTTCTGGATTTGGAAGTTTCTTATACCTGTAGCTATCTTCTTTGTGATGCCTTTGAAAAATTACCAGAAATAGGCACTTTTTTTTTTTTTTCTCCCCAGAATGTATTTTCCCTGATGTTTAGTCAGTGAATCTTCCAATTATCAAGCAATTTACTTCCTCACTAAAATATGCTTTTCCTCCACATTTTATAACATTTACATTTATATGCAGAGAGCTTCTGCCTATGAGTAGAACCTACCGTTAAAGGTTCTTCTGACCTTTTAAAATTGCTATAGAAATACTGGCTTCTGCTTCTTTCTTTTCGTTTCCTATAATACATTGCTAATTCCTAGTACCTTTTACTGTCAATTATATGATGGAATTAGAAAAATAAAACCCTAATTGTGGAGTGAAAGTTGATGCAGCTATAGCACTCCGCAAATAACCACAGCTACTTGGAGTCTATTCATGCAGCAGAATACATTATGCTGTGCTCTGTGCGTGCTGGAGTGCACTACAATGCTTGCTGATTATGGTATAATTGGCACAAGCCTTCGCCACACTCCACAGTCTCCAGTTAACATTTGAGTTTTATATCACAAAATAGAACATGAGTACATTATGCATGTATAAAAGCAACTCAAATAATAGTAGTTGTTACAATTGTATATCCCTCAGCACATTAAAACATTCCCTACCAAGAAATGTGCCGTGAAGAAAGGCTTTTGTACTGAAGTCCATTTCCTCCTCCTCCCTCAACAGTCTTAATTATTGTAGAATCAGAAATTAATTGCAGGAAGTACACTTGCATACTATCTATTTCACCAAATATTTTTACTATCAAAAATAGAGAACAAGGGCTGAACACGAGTAGAATAATATGAAAATAGGGGTAAATCGGAATTTTTTAAAATTACTTTTTATAAATTTGGATTTCTATGAACTGTAGATTTCTTAAATTTAAAAGTTTAAACAAATAGCTGATATCCTTAGTAAATAATAAAGTTCAGCATGACACACATCATAAACTCTTCAGCACAGGGTTTTTGATTGCATTGTGCTAAAAGAAAGACCTTGTTCGTGGCTATGATAATAAGATTGTTAGTGAGCAAAACCTCTTAAAATACTTAAAGAAATGGAGCATCAAACATTCTCTTATAAATCATAAACACGTATCTGTATTTTCTATGACCTTGTCAAAACAGGAGGAAATTACAACTCCTTGTGTGTACCAACTTACAAACCAAACTTTGTGCTGAAGAGCACTGGCCTATCGATGACAATGCAGATCTAACAGTACAAGTGTATAAGCACGAACACATACTGAGGTGTCAGCTCAAATAAAAACACAGATCTTTTTTTTTTCCCTATTCAGTAAACAAAGAACACTTATAAAGGGCAGCATTAACACAGAGGTAGAAGAATGTCTTCCCTTAATGGTGCTGTCAGAAAAAAGGAGAAGGGACTGATTAAAATCTAAATGCAAGGAAGCCAGACATTCCCAGGACATGCAACAATTTGTAACAATCAGAAGAAAAGAATATTGAAGGAGAAAATAAGTCAGACCTGCCAGATAAAGTCAGTGAGTTCATGATCCAGCAACGGTTCATTGTTAGCCCAAAGGTCAAATACGCAAGTAAAGATACTGAAACACATTCCAGCAAAATGCTAAATATACATTCACAAAACTATTAAACTTAAGATATCACAGCCTTCTTACATTTTGTTGCCTGACTGCACTGTGACCAAAGGCAGCAGGCTTTTTTTTTTTTTTTCCTTCTTTTTTCCGTTTGTAAGCTGACTACGTAAACCAGCCTGTAGGTCTCAGAGGCATCTGGTATCCAAATACCAATTCTCACCACATCTTGACTTTTGTACGAGATGATTGTCATTTGAAGATTCTTCCCGCTCCTCACCACCAAGAATATAAAATTATTTTATCATTTTCTCTCGGGACATTGAAATTATTTCTTAATTACGAAAGGTTAAGGGTTTTATCCTCAAATTGCAATTTGCAGCAGCAATCATGTTGATAAGAAGCTAATACTCAGTACTAGTTTACACTAAAGCTCTCGTAATAGTGCCATTGAAAAAAAAAAGAAAATGTAAGAAACTTCCTGCGATTTGATTTGGTGACATTATTAGAACATTATACTTTGTCATTTTGATGTAGGCCCAATTTCCCTTTTAGTCAGTGGAAGGGTTACCCTGAATTTCCTGCTGGTTGGTGAGTGGCTTATGACTACTACAAGCAGAAGATTGCATTTGACCCTGTATCAAATACCTATAGTATCTTCCCTTACAGATATTGTAAATGGTTTAAATGAATTGAGACACACAACAAACTGCAGCAGTATCTGGTGGCTCTGGACGTAGGACATTCTAGTAATTGGCCAAGCATCTACTCATTTAAATATAACAACAATTTATGACTAGAAAAGGATAAATTCACTCAATGTAATAACTACTTAGTTTCTCTTCTGTAATCTTAAGCGGTTGAATATTTCACATAGTTGAATAATGTGAAGTTGTATAACTATTAATTATTTTATTGTGACTGGATAAAAGATAGAAAAGGAAAAGAAAGCAGATGACAACACAACAAATCTTGCTTCTCAATGTTTGCAAAGAAAAATAACTTACATCTTTGCTACGTAGCATCCCAGACATTAATAATTAATTTATTTAAAAAAAAAAAAAAGTTAGTATAGCAAAACTACTTATTTAGGCAGTTAAATCAATCATCATAAAAATTTGCAATTTGTGCATGATAAATCAGACAGGAAAAATTACAGGTACAGCAATAATCAGGAAATGGCTGCAACAGGTTTATTTTCTTTCATTTTATTTTGTATTAAACTAAACCGTATTGGTGCAGCATTCTTACTCAAATCATGAGAAATCAGAAGTGGCAGCTTTTCAGAACTGCCATTTGAAACTGTTAAATTGCTACAGACCAAAGGTACAGATCAATGTGAAAGTAAAAATAACAGCATGTTTCAGTTTCATTTGTAACAGCATGTCTTTTTAAGGATGCTATTAATGTTGTAAATGATGTTGGGAGTCAAACTAAGTTTTTTGACCTGGATTCATATGGACTCATTTCTTTTTAGTTTTACATTAAGCAAATTACATTTCTAAGGCAATAGCATCCTAACCATTTTTAAAATCTAGAGATCTAGAAGACCTTTCAAATAACTCCAGAAGTAATTTAGGTCATTAGTGGTATTTAGTAGCTGGGCAGTGTGGAAGACAGTGGTTAAAACTAAATTTGCATTTCAGTATACATTTTTGGTGGACATTAGCACACGTCCACCAACTTAATGGGAACTCTTTTGCTTTTCTTTACTTGCAATGGGAGAATACTTTAGATTGAAGGAGTCCTGTACTCATTAAAGCAGGTACAATTTCAGTTAGATCCAAAGTTAGACCATCTTTTTCAGGGTCACATCCAGCTGAGTTTTGAACATCTCTAAGCATGTAGATTCTAAGCGTATCTTTAATGATGGCTATTTCTGTAATTGCTCCAGATAATACATTTTACTTTATGTATAACATAGTTACAGCAGAATGCAATTCATATAGTGAAAATATTTTATCTAGTGCCAAACAATTGATATTTGTAGACTCCGAGTAATATTGCTTGACAGCTAAATAAAAGAATATGGCTATACGCTGTCCTGCTGGTTATTTGTGAAGCCATGCAGGGATCAGGCTACCATATTTACAAAGTCTTCAAAGTACATAAAAACTTGTAGTCTTCTACTGTGATCGCAGCTAATAACGTCATTCATTTTGGTTTCATAATATAATCAGGTGACATCCAGATGAGGCATGATCAAAAGCAAAGGAACATTAGTTTAATTGGGAGCCAGGCGCACTTGAGTAGCCTCGGAATGGTAAAAATAACATGTTTAAAAAGAACTGACTAATATTTGGTTGCAGAATATAGCTGTAGGCTATGGTCTCAGAGATTATTACTCATAATGGAACCCTAATAAAAATTCTATGTAGTTCTGTTTCTGTGCATTTTAAAATCTAAAATGTACTACAAATTAATTAGTACATTTAAGCACGCATGACAAAAATTGCACGTTTTTTTCCTGATGTGAAATGTAAGTCCTATCTTGCAGACCAAAAGTAGCATCCAGATTTAGGCTAATAAATACAAACAGTTCATCAACTCCTGTTCTCGCACACCTTGTCATACATTTGCTTCTATTTCAGAATCACGGATAATAACGATATTTACATCATCTGTGGTAATAAAAGTTTAAACAAAACCTAGTAATTTCTATAATTTTCAGCATATCTCCTTATTAAAGGGAAATGAAGATTTGAATTCAGTCCTTATTTGCTGAAAAATCTGTATGATAGGGTACCTTCAAAGAGAAATTTGTTTACCTGAAAATAAAAGTTGCTGAAATCCTCATTTTCGCAAAGCAGGTAATGAAACCCATACTTTGTACATGTTTACTTAGTATTTAATGTAAAATAGGTTCTATTCCTAGATTTTTCATTAAAAACAAAGACAACACCCCCCCTGATCACAGCTCAGCTCAAACTGGTTTGTAACTGGATACACACAAACTGATGCTGAAGTTGACCTAAACCCCATTTATTTGTTTATTTGGTTTAATTAAAATCTGTCAAAGCCAATTTTAACTCTAAAATGGGCAGTGCTGGTTTTATACTGGACATTAACAGAGGTTCTTCTAAAACCGACTATATTTAAAAAAGTGCAAGCACCGCTTACCACTTTCTTCTAGTCTAATGGTAAAGCACAACTAAATTAGGACCCTGTAAAAGAGATGAGAGCTAAAGTATTCTAGCAAAGCAGCATATCCATCCAGGGCTGAAACACAAAAGCTATGCTTTATTTTTTTTCTCTTTTAGATTTCTCTTGGACTGTATTCTTTCCAGGGTCAGATAAACAGACTGTGTCTTCTGAGTTTCACAAAGAAAAAGAAGGAGCCGGTTACCGAGATTACTTTTACTTAGTTTTGGCCAAAGACAAATTATCATTCAATTTTCCACCACTTAAAATAGCTCTTCCAATGGTGTGACACATTTTTAACTATATCGTCATGAATAGCAACACTGTAATTACATATAAGAATTCACTGAAGTAAACATCTAATTTCTGAAGTGTCAGACAACAGGCAGCATCATGCAGACTACAGCTCCACATTTTAGTAGTAATCAATTCAACTAACAATAGAGCTGATTGACAGGAAGCTCTATGCTATTAAAAGCCAAACATAACAAAACCCAGATTTTGTCTAAGCAATGAAAAATGTATGGACCATCTATATTCTCTCCTCATGTTGTCTTCCTGCAGGAAAAAATAGTAACACAGCTGAAAGCTGAAACTGGCTTATTGCACTATCTTTAATTAACCTCCAAGTCTGAGCTGTGACACAAGAGTAACCATTGGCCAGCTTCTGTACTGCATTTTTTATGAGCTAATATTCCTGAGTCCAGGATAAACTGTAAAGGAATCTCCACACACAGAATTTCTTACTTGTTTAATGCTGGCTAATAATTACTATTAGTTTGATTTCTAGAGTTAAGCAGCTAGCTGTAATCATCACCTAGGATGTGCTACTGTGAGAACAGTAGCAGAAGCAGGCACTAATTGTTACTACACCATAAATGCTATTAAAAGAAAAAATACCTGTGGTTTGTTATGATTCTGGTACACAAAAGCTAGAAAACAGCAAATAGACAAACTGCTGTGGAAACACAGTTAAACTAAACCACAACCCCCTTTTCAAACTGAGTTCTGAGGTATGTTTTCCTCTATTTGGTATGTGTTTGCACACCGAGAAGAAAACCAAACAAAATCTACTACAGCAGTGTGAGGATCAGCTATAGAAAAACAATTGTAATAACCTGTAACTATTGTCTTCTCCTCTTGACCTTAAAGGTTCACTGCCATCTCCATGCAGCAAGAATAACCTGAGACATTCCATCTTTCTATGACATGACGAATGAGCTTCGATTAAAAGTAGCTAAAACAAGAAAAGCTACTAATGTGTTTTATACAGTCACTGATCAGTTCCTGACATGTAATATTTCATTTGCTTTAGGACATTAAGAAATGTTGTGTACCTAAAAACAACAGCTTGTATGATAGTACATCTATCATTACATGCATCATAAAAACAAGGACATAAATTTGTTTCTGCCTGTTAAAGTCTAATTACCTGTAAAATCATTACTTGGCACTTTAACAAATTGACACAATCAACTTAATGATCCTTAACATATTAAAATTTGCAACGTGTTTCTGCTTGCTGCCTGTCCAAACCACAGTAAATGTTTGCTGGTTCAGATGACATCATAGCAAGGGTCAGATCTTAAATTTTTCTGCTAAGTACAAGTAATTGCAATACTGTCACTTGCTGTAGTACCTGTATTATCTCATCAGTCCTACAGCTTGGGATGATGCTATGAAGAGAGCTTTGTAGCGTTTTCTCTTTACAATTACACTAAACACTACTGTCCTATGTAGTGTTCTTCCTGAATAGTTGGAACAACATGTAACGATCGTGTTCAGAATACGGCCTTCAGGTAACGCTGTATGTGACGCTCTCATACATAATAGTTTACTAAAACTTTTTTTTAATACCTAAGTAAAGATCATCCATGTTATAAAATTCACGTGACAAGCTGCAAGGCTCTTCCTTCTGACCACTCACCTTTAGCTCTACACACAGATTTCTTTTCTTCACAGCATCATCTAGCAGTCCAAGAAATTTTTTTTTTTTTTTTTTTTTCCACTAAAATAAAAATTTTGCCCTCTGTGAAAATTACAATAGTCACACGTATGGGATAAAACCTAACCAACTTTGAACACATCTATAAGTTGGAAATCTTGTGAGTCAGCATATGCTACTGTACTTAGCAGATGATAATTTTCTACAGCTGTTGATTTTAAATCTCAGAAGTCCTACATTCAATGCTGAAATATTTTCACGCATGGAAGACTAGTTAAAAGTAGTGAAGAAACTTCAAATAAAGTTTTGTACTTCAAAGTCATGTAGAGATAAACTCATCAGATATTGAAGAAATGTAACTTTGAAGGTGCTCTGCTGCTATTAAGTACATGTGCCATCTCTTCTGAATTCCAAAACCTGCACAGAGCCTTTAAGTAACTTCTTAAAGATTTGGCATTGCAGAGGAAAAAAAATCCAAACCCAAGAATAGCTAAATAGACTGTTTCTGTGAGAGACATCAGTATATAATTATGAGATGCTACTTCCTTGAAAAATAAGACTTTTGTAAAGAATAGCCCAATCAGAAATATGTACTAACTATTTCATGTTGGTATTAATTGCAATATACTACAGTATATCTTTGTAAATCTTCCCCTCCTTCACATTATTGTTAGTTGACCACAGATGGTCAGATTCTTCCATAAACACCTTCACAGAATATTATAGTTCATAATGTGTGAAATTACAGAGATAAAATATCAATAAAAGAAAAAACAGAGTATATTTTACTTAGCCTGTAACATGACAGATGTTTACTCTGTAGACAGGATAAACATCAAGAGCAGATTATCTGTAAATTGGCACATACTAAGCAGTCATTCTCTCTTATTTTTCTATTAACTCTGTTTGAATAGGAAGAATTACCCTGTAACAAGAAAAATGACCTAGGAAATGGAGGTTCATCACACACACATGCTCTCACCCAACAAATTCAATAAGTGAACAGCCTGCAATTGTGTTAACAACGTAACTATAAAAAATATGGTCTGGTACCATATGTGAAAAGGGATGTGAAAATATGACCAGAAAGAAGCATAAATTAATACAAACTTATCAAAACGATAAAGTTAAAAATTGTTAGCAGGGCAGCCTTTCTGGATCATTTGTATACTTTGGTCTGGTCTTAAACAGATACCAGACGCATCTTTCTCATTCCTGTTCAGAACAGAACATTTATGTTTATATTTCTGTGGATTAGATCATTCAAATTTATGCTTTCCATCAGAAGAATTTAAGTGTCTGATTTAACCTCGGCCCAGACTCTCAAAGACAAAAAAATTTAGAAAATATTTTGTCCATTCCTCCTTTTTCCAGAAGTAATATGCCCCATGAGAGACCAGAACTGCTTTAATAGATAGGTGACAATTACACGGAGTTAACAATAGATTTCCAGGGAAAAATCCTCACTCCCACTGACTTCAAACCATGCATTGAAATGCTTCCAGGGTAAGCGCCAACTGCTGAAAGGAGTACCTTCCCTATGCTGAACTGTTTAATAGGCATTAGCAATATCTATTCAGGACTAACGTTGAAAATACCTTCAGGAATACTAATTTCAGGCTGATACGCACTTTCAGTCTGACCAATCACACGACAATTCTCTGCCTTTCTTATCCCAGCATAAGTTCCTAATTAACCTGAAGAGAGACATCTAAAGAAGCACCCGCGTTTTCTGGTTTTACAGCGTGGAATTACAGCAGTCTTTCATATGTTGTATTTCAAAAGCACTACATGAAACCTGCAGGCAAAGCACAGTCTTTAGTCCCAGGCTAGGTTATAAGCAAGAGTTCTCTCAAAGAGAAAGGGATAAAAGAAAGAAAATTAAGGAAAATCTGCTAAAACATCCAGGCACCAAGTATTCCAAGACATCAATCCTCCCTCGTCCACTGCTACAGTTTGAAAGAAGAGGAGGATTAATTTTATGAACATGAGCGCAGGCACTTTTGTTTACAGTTTCCTAGCTAGCAAAAAAGCTTCCCTGAAATTACAGACTAGTACCAGAATGACAGTACAGAGCAAACAGACTCCAAAATTCTGTTTATTTAGTTTTCAGATTCCTTTCCAAGTGGCAGTGACTGCAGATTTAAAACAAAGATCTGGATCCCACAGCAGAGACCCTGATTCTGCTCCCAACTCTTATCTTAAATGAGATACAGCACTGAGTCAACATTTTTGGAGAAGGAAGCTGCTTCCTAAATTAGTATAGTGTAATTATTGCTGATAAATAAACATGCCTTTAGGAAAAAAAATCTTTGAACATATTAAGAGACACATGCAGAGAACCAGTATTTCACTCCAGGGAGATTCTCTGTGGTGGTGATTACCAGCATAAGGGTAATACAATTTAGTTATCCTTGTTTAGCCCCCTTTCAAGATTTCTAAAGCTACCTTCCCAAAATCATTATTCCACTCACATACAGTTTAAAATTATGATTTTTAGGTTAGTTTAATGGTCCTTTTCCTCCTGTTTAGAAAATACACCAGAAAACACTTTTTTTTAAATTTTATTTTGCTTTTCTATAGTACTTCCTTGTTTTCTCCTCATAGAAGAATTTCCATTTTCATGACCATTCTCTGAACCTTATATATTTCTAATATATATCTATATCAAAAGATATAATTAAAACCAAAATCAGTGGAAGATATTGAAGATCAAATAGCTGCCTAATAAAGGCATCAGAGAAACCCCTTAACATAAAAAAAAAAAAGCTGACAATACAGCATATAACATTTTAAGGTTTCTGTGATCTTTATTTAGTCATATACAATTGAAAGGGAGAGAAAAATTGTACCATATTAGCTTGAATAACTCAGGTTTTGAGTTATTTTGAAGCTATCACACTAGAGTATTAATCTTCAAATTAGAAAAAGAAAAGTGAAATATTTTGAAAGACTGAGTTTAGGATAGTAATTCTGGTATTTAATCAATCCTTACACTGACATATTGCCAACTTATCTTCTAATTCAAACAAGACAGTATCCTGATCAACAATTAATCACATGCAGAAACATCAATATAAGAGGGTCATTATATGATTGGATTTGTAACCTTAATAATTTTTCATTCTGCTTTATCTTCTCTATAATAAAAGAAGTCATCTAGTAGATTATATGATTTGACTGAAATATTAAAATATTTTTACCCTTTCCGTAATTATATTCTTCCTACATCTGTAACATTAGAAATATCTCTACAAAATTCCACAGGTAAGGCAATTACCTATTTACCAACTTCACCCTCAAAAGAAAATCCCAGGTCAAAAAACCTGTGTGTGTTTGCATGCTTCCCATGCCACCGACTCTTCTCAGAGGAAACAAAACTGAAAGATGCACTCCTACTACTATCCACTGTACAGACAAAAGTAAAGTCCCCTGAAACGTGTATAAGATTCACACACTACCTGTTTTCTCTACAGATCTGCTCCTGAGACAGAAGCTGAATCTGCTAATATGTTAGCTGAAGATGCTGTAGAATCTCTTTCATAAAGTTCAACTATAACTTAAGGTAGCTTTTTTCCCACTTTATTTCTACTGAAAGACCATGCTGTCACTCAGCCAAACCACGCTTGTTAAGCGCCAGTTTACACGCAGTTGTTCTTAATCTAACATTTATACTTCATAAATCTCTTTTCTCAATTTCTACTAACTATGTTCATTGTATTATGATAGATATTAGGAAGGAATTAATTTTTGTCAGGACAGTTTTTCCACATTTTGCTTTTTGTTCCATATGTCTAGGAGTTTGTATTGTGTTTTCGGAACCATGATTTTTCACCAAATGTCTTTCTAGACAAGGTAGAGTGCTTGTTCCTACAGCTGTACACATTCCTCTTAGAATCAGGACAAAATCATTTAAATTCAGTGAAGAGGCTGACATTTTTCTTGGAGCATACTGCTTTAATCCTATTTGCACTTTCATAAGAAGCCAGTTCCTGCTGAACAATGAGATGAGAATGGTACAGGGTCTCCTAAGGGGCTCTTTTTGTACCCACTCACAGAAAAACTCACTCATGGGAAAGGCAAAACGTTATAATGGATTTAAAAAGCTCAAAATAGGAAAGCAACAAATGTGCATGTAATGCTTAATGAATAGTATACTTTATGAAAATTTCAGAAAGGGAAGTAATTTGTCCTTGTTCCCACCTGAACTGTAAAAAAACCCAATTGTTGCTGAATCCCAGGAGTAGTGCAAATTCTGGCAGTATGTGTTAACAGGAAGGAGGAACCTGGAGTTTGGAAGACTCAAACAGGAGACCAAGGAAGAGATTTTACGACTAGGATTTCTCTTGCCATTGAAGGAGCTCTATCTTCTTTTATGCATAGACACATCTTAATACAGGGTGCCAAAATTCCTCAGTAAATTTAAATTCATTGTTTATTAGTAAGAATTTAGTCATTACTGATTAATTTAGAAACTACTAAATACGTTGCAAAAATCAAAATGTCCTCACCTATTTCTAAGAGTGAGTACTGTTCGGTATGTAAAAGAAAGAATCATTAAATTAGAGGCCTTTTCTCTACGTTAGTGCATGTGCCCCATTAACATTAATGAGAAACAGCCTTTCATAGTGATGGGAGAAGAAATGTACCCCATATGTAATGAGACATGACTCAGAGGAAAAAACAAACCGAAATCCCAGAAGCTTGTTGCCTCAGTTAGGGTCAGCAATAGTTACAAGAAACAGGAGTGATAATTTACTTCTCAGGAGAATGTAGAGCTGGTAAAACTGCTGTCCAAGCACATGGGTACAGCTCCTTGCAACTTCATTTGTATTTTGCTGTAACAATGAGTTCAGGCCTGCAGGCTTTAAAACATATAATAAAGAAGCTGAAATTTGGAAGTCATATTGCATTCTAGTGGGGAGTCTGACAAAGAAGGCCACGAAGGAGCAAAAACCGAAGGTTGAGGATGAAGCTATATTAATAGTGCACTAAAAGCTAGAGGCAGACTATTTCCACTTGAATTTTGAATCAGAAAGGTCCTGTTGCTATCATTTCTGTGATTACCCATGTTTTTCTCTAGCAATTTAGAGCTAACATGATAGATTGATGACTGAGTGCTTTTCTTTCATTTCATTTGTTCCCTTGCTGTCCGTTGTGTTTGATCTCTCTCCTTCCCTTGTCATTCACTGCTTTTTTTGCTATGTTCAGAATTACTCTCTACAGAGCATTTCACCAGATATTAATCCAGCCATTGCTTCTCAAACACATCTCCACAATCTTAAAAACAGAAGAGCGTGCAAGCTACGCTGGAAAAGCTGATCATAGGTACCTGCATTAATTCAGATGGGTAATTTGACAGCAACTGTGCATTTGAACTTGCTTTCAGCTAGCTAGAATTTAAGACTAGAGATTCAAGAGGCTCTTACACAACCAGTAAGGGCTGTGGCTTCTGAAAGTTGAAACGTAAGCTTCAGGCTGCATCTGGAAAAATATCAAAATGAACGTACTGTTAAAAATATTTATTTTCAATGACTGATATTGCCATACTACTGACTCTAGGACTATTACCAGTGATGTTACTACCACAAAACAAGAGCTCTCACCTTCAGTGTATCTCAAATGCACGTGGTATTGTGCTATGATGATGTTCTTACATTTTTCAAAAGAAAAAGTAGAAACCATATGTAAAAGGAAAAGGAAAGCTGGATCATTGTCACAACCACTTTTAATACTTAGGAACAATAATGTAAAGAGCAGGAACCATCACAATGGAGGAGAAAACGGAGGCTGAGAGGAAATCCACTTCCAAAAGTGATTGTGCCACGTGCAATCTTGCTAATGAAGGGGTGTGACCCCTGTTTTATAGAAGTACTTCAGCGCATGCCAAATTTCAGTCTATTTTTGATATTACTGCTGTGACTATCATAACCTGCATCCCTATGATAAGAGCTCCATATGTGACATTTCTAAATTTGCATAAATTTACATCGAGGTTTCAGCTGATCTGTTTCCTCACAATTGGGTCAGTGTGGATCACCGAGATGCAGTGTTACAGAAGCTATTCTATATGTAATAACTTTCATATTTATCCATATTTCATTCACGTCAAATACTTAGTTTCTTTGCCATATATGAACTACCAGGCTTTTGTTCTTGTCACTGAAATTTCATTTAGTTGCCTAAGGAAAAGCTCAAGCAGTCTAAATGGTGTTGTATTTAATTTTACACCATCCTTGTTTACTGCTATCACTTCTTAGTAAAATAAACATATAGTTCTAGAACTGAAGAAGTTTCTCCAATTTTAAATACATGAACAGGAAAAACACTAATAAAGTCCTTTAAGAAACACTGATGTGAATTAAACTTTAGAATATTTTTCCTATTTATACATATATTTTAGGAAGGAAAAAAAAAGAGCAATCATTGGAACCAGAGCTACTCATATTCATAAAAAGTAATAATACTATGTGTATATATACAGTAATCATATCTTGACTACAATTCTCCATCTGTGTCTGAAATACTATCTTAGATGCTGGATGCTCTGTGCTACTTCCCTGAGCTGTCCCCCAGTGAGAGTGCAGTAATTCTGTGTCCTGGCAGGTTTGGAACAGCAACAGGTAAAACGGCATGTTGGCAATAGCCACATCGCTGTATTTCACATTGGCGATAGATAAAATGATAGTGCTAAATCTTTCCCTGACCTAACTGAAAATTACATTTGAATTTACATATTTAGAACACTGTACTCAATAAAGAATTGTTGTTTCCCGTTAATTTGTTGTCTGTGTAGATATAGTGACTTCTCTCACCCCATTTTTCTTCGCAATCTCATTTTCTCAGCAAGAAACCAAGGAAAGATTGTATTCCTTTTGTTCTTTGTACCTTTTCCTGAGTATAGAAAGGCACAGAACATATGTGCAGCTCTACTAGAATTTGTAGTTCAAAAAAAGAAAAAAAAAAAAAAAAATCCATGCCTTCAACCTGTCAGATGTTCTATAGGCTTCACATTCACTAAAACAGTCTTTATTAAGAAAAAAATAAGAAAATATGCCTTTTCTGAAAGAAATATTATTTCAAAAGCCACTCCTTTGAAACACAAGTATGCATAGATTAAGCAAATTATAGACTATCAGATTTTTTTTTTTTTTTTATTAAATGTTCTTTTCAAGGAAAGCCTGTATAGAAACCAATTCATACTATCAGATACAATATTTAACATCATTTTATCAAGAAAAGCTGGACCTCCAAGAATAGATTTCCTAGATTATACCACAGAAATTACACCAGACTGCTTTTGGTATTTGATTACGTGAAAAATCCTAATCAGTGCTTGTTATCATTGTAGTCTATTTTTATTAACAATAACCTTCCCAACATGAAACAGTAAGCCAGAAATCTGAATTTAAATTCAGTTATTTTTAATCTAATGAAAACACTGTCTTTTAAAGCATCATGACTCAACACAGCAGTTTTTGTATTTCTTTTTGGTTTAGGCTGAACTTGTTACTTCTCAGAGAACAGATTCTTGTACCAATGCTCTATTCTGCAAAGTACTCCAGATGATGATGATCATCTGTACCAGTTCTGTTACTGCTTTCCGACAAATAAAACCAACAGGCTGGATGTTCGAATCCAGATATATAGTTACTCATAAACCACAAAAGCCACAGTACATGTTAAATCCTAATCTTTCCAGCTCAATGTAGTCATTTTGTTGCCTATTACATATTAGAATAAACAGCCAAGATTTTAGACCAATTCCTCTTTAGACACTATTAATAATGAATGAATAATAATGATTAAAATCATAGAAACTCCAACTAATTCAGCTGTTAAAATGAACCATATTTGGAATACTGGGATTTGCTAAAAGGCTGTCCTTTCTACAAATAGAGAATTGAAAAGAAATATCATACCTATTAAATTATAAAGAATTACCTAGCTAATGTAACTTTAATTAAGCACACACTCCTGACACAATATTTTCATGTTCTACGCTGTTTATTCCAGTGTAGAGAGACTTTGTTTTAATAAATTGATAGATATTTCTCTTGTCATGTGTTCTGCTAGTCCTTAATTGGAAATAATTTATTATACTTAACAGAACTTGCATTTATAAAGGGGAGAACCACCAAACAGCTCACTAATCATAATAATTAAGCAAACACTGGGGCACAGCGTCATGGGATAGGGTTGGTTGCTTTGTTTGTTTAAGTGTCATTGTCACATTAGTTTTTTTCTTTAAAATAAAAGCTTCTGGAATTGGTTTAAAATAAGCAATGATAAAATAAAATAACGGGACAAAGATTCTACTCCATTATCCTTTTGAGTACTCGTGTCTACAGCCAATTTCACAAAGAGAAAGTGTTTTAAGCAAGAGAAGCCAAATACCAGATGAATTTCACAATTCTATTTATCTAAATGGATCATTCAATACAATACTCCAAAGGCAATACTCCGGACCTCTGAGTATTCCTGTTGTCCTACTCCGTCAGCATTTTCTTCCAGCTTTACTACCTCGAGACACACAGGTGGTACCAGAACTTTCTGTGCTCTTAAGGATATTGGCAAACCAGAATTCCTATTGGGACACAATATCCTTGGCTACACTCTCAATTTCTGCTTGGACATCTTTTTATAGTTTGTTTTTCTGACCACTATTCAGGTTTGAGTTTACATTCTTAGTATCATATCCCTAAGGCTGTGCTCTACACTAAGTTCATATTTTCCTCTGTGCATCCTTTGGTGTTTACCTACACCACATTCCTCTGCCTTTTGCTCTATCACTGGGAAACACGTAAAGTCCGTTTTCAGTTCCTCCCACCTGGCTCTTGACAATGCTGCACTGTGAACAGTGTGGAAAAGCTCTTGGCTGCATGAGGCTGTCACAAGCATGTTTTGCCTGGGGACACTATTGTACAGGTGAATTTGAATTAGATTCTCTGTCTGTTTGGGAAAGCGATCCCTGTCTCCTTTCGTAAATCAGGATGTTCAGCCACTGCTTCAGGTACATAGATATTAGGTAATATTGTTTAAATTTTCTTGGATGCTGTTGCTAATTACATAATCTGTTTAGGCATGACTTTATGAGATTTAAGGATTTTATTACTGAGTTATGTTAAGGCCATGGATGTTGCTAATCAGAATTCAGAATAAAACTAAATTAAGAAAAATAGGAAAGAAATGATCTAGAATTTTAATGGGTTTTTTAAATATATTTATCCACTTTAAAAAAAAAAATAAACCAACAACAAACCCTCCTAAGAGGTTGAGGATACCGTCCACTAATAATGACTATAGAGATTAAACCAATACAAAGAACAAAAAGTACGCTGTTAATTGCTATGTGCGGTATCTGCAGCATTAGCTATGAAAGCTACAACTTCAATATTAAATAGCCATGTTTAAACATCCAAATACAATGCTTTTTCCTGATAATCGAGCAAGCTATGCTGGGAAAAGAAACAACATACAACTTTCAGCCTTACAGAAAAAAATAGTAATCTAACATCCCATGTTTGTAGGTGTAGGTGTAGTGGTAAATAGCATGAAAAACGTCACCAGTGGACAAAATGTTGTAAGGATTAAGTATTCATAGAAACAAAGATAATACTAGGAAGAAACATGGCTTGCCAAAGTCAAATGGATAAAGTGCTCTGGATTTGGGAATGGCATTTAAGGGAATGTGCTTAGTTATCTCCTCCTGTACTGATCATCCTGGTAACAGGTGGCTGCTCTCAAACAGTTTGGTTTTTGTGTTCAAAATAAACGGTCTGAAAACACCTGGAGTCCTGTAGCACCTCATACCAGAATGAAGAATCTACTTTGGTTTTAACTATTTAGGTTTCATACCTCATCAACAAACAAGCTGAATTTGTTGGCAGCGATACGGCTTTAATTAGCACTTTAGCTACTACTAAAGCAGCAAGCAAGTCACTTTTTTTCCATTTATTCTTTCACTTCTAATTAAAACTTGAGTTTTTAATTTGTAATTAAAAAAAAAAAAAAACCCTCTAAAAATCAGTATTAATGTTGTCTATACTTTGCATATTCAAAGCCCGCAACTTGGTAGGCAGGAAACAGAACTGATACAGATCTTGAGAACATACCATCAGACGTACAAGGCACAAAGGCAACAGAAAATAATACGTGCCTGATGGTTCCTACCGGGGTCATTGTGCCACTGCCTTGGTGTGCGGGTCCCCCCCCCTCCTTGCCCCCACAATTTAAACTATAAACATAAGAGGAACAAAAAGAGAGATTTTAAAATATGAAGCAGATGAACAAAGCAGAGGGAATCAAGAGAGAAGGAAAAAGATCAGATGTACAATTGCTGGGTCTCGCTTAGACACCCAGGACTCCATGTACTTGCTACAAGGAAGCTCTTCAAGAAAAAACAATCTCTGTGCTCTCTCATTTCCTTAGATAGGAGGAATATGAAGATGAGCATATTGCTTCTACTTTACACATTTTACTGAGGAAATAAAATGTCAGATTCAAATTTAAAATCTGTAAGCAAATGCACTGGATTGCTGAGAAGCTCTACAAAGTTTACAAGTCTTTTTTCTGTTTTGCTTGGCTGTGTCTATGTTTAATCAGACAATATAGAGCAGCAAATCTACTGGTGCTAAGGACTCGATGTCCACAGGACACATAAATTGGAGGTTTTATTCTAGCATACTTCTGCAATATTTTAATTTAGATAGAAATTTATTTCCATTCTACTGAAAATTGGTCCTGTTGACTGGACATTGGAGTACATCAGGTACATATGTTTAGTTTCATCATAAAGAACCCAGTTAAACACAGGAAATGGGGATGACAGAAATTCACTGCCAAAACACATTTCTAATCCAGAGTAAAGTGCACATATAGGAACGATAACTCTTAAGAAGTAGCGTGGAACAATAAATGTGGATGTGTGTAAGGAAATGGAGAAAATGACACATGGATTTTACTTTGTGGATTTTGATTTTCTTTGGACTAGCTCTAATCCAACTCCCATTAATGGTTGGAGCACGCTATCAAATCCTTGGACATTTTTACCCAGTCTAGTTTCAGGAAAGAGGAATTTAAGTGTGGGTTGGTTGTTTTTTTTTTTCCCCCTGAGATTACTCCATGATGGATTTCAAAGTATGGTATGGGGGTATACTCTGAAAGATTGCTTCAAAAGGACAATCCTACTCTGAACTAATCTACTAGGTAAATGTGGACTCATATCATGTGTTTTTGTACTACCTGGCAGCAACAATCAAAATGTAGTTTCAATTTATTAAAATTTTACATAGCTGCATAAAAGAAGCAGCTGTAATAATCATGACAACCTTCACAGAGGTCTTAAAAATAAAACCCCATTAATTTTATTAAACACTAGACCTTCTTTAGGCAATATATTTCTCAATCCCTTAAAAAGGTTTCTTTCAAGGATATCTTTCTGATAATGGAGGTACATACAGAAATAACCTTTGTTTTTCATGTCACTTTGAAACTTCAGTTCTCCTCCTGTGGGGTTTTTTTTTGTTAGTTTGTTGGGGTTTTTTTTGTTTGTTTGTTTGGGGTTTATGTTTATATGGTTTTTTTTTTCCCCAAAATGCACAAAATAAAAATGACTGTAGCCATGCCATTTTTTCAGAAGTATACATTAAAATATAACTCAGGAGCTCCTTTTTGCTCATCTTAAACTGAAAGAAAACTAATAACATACCTATAGTCCAGTATTTCTGCTCCAGCCTATTTTGCTGGTCATGAGAATTTCAATTTATTTGATATCCTAACATAACACACTAGTTTTGTTTCACATGGAAAATTCTATTGAGGAAAAGCAACGACAAAAATCACCAGCTGCACTATTTGGGTAGTCAGTGCTATTTTTATCTTTAAAACAACTTATTCAAATAATTTTAAGTGCTATTTCTAGCTTCAAAGGAGAGAAAGTTCTAATTGTGAGCACATGTGTCCAGTTTAACCTATGAATGTGAACTCTTCATGGACCTGCCCAGCCCTCAGATCAAACCAGCACTCAGCTTACATTACAGTGGAAACCAGCAACCAAAAGAGATCCACTATTCAAGGCACAACTCTTAAATGTGCCCTATTCATAAACTTATTACATAACAGTCTCTTAATTTTCAAAAAATGAAATTATCCGTTTGATAAATACTACAGAATGTAAGCTCAGCCTTGTCATGAAAAGATACCTGGAGTTGAACCCGTACCAAATACAAACCAATTTTCTTCATTCTTCACACTCAGTCCATGCCACAAAACATAGAGCACTGAACCAAACCGTAAGTTATTTAAAATTCCAGAACACAACTCCAATTGGGAAGAACTATAGCTAACATAATTCTTGCATTGATTCACCTCTGTGGTAATTATATGAAATTCAGTAAATTTTCATTCAGCAGTACACCACTTAATACATTTGCAACGTGTATTTTGCTTATTTATGAATGTAAGTGCATGGACTCAATATCTTGGCAATGCTTTCAAAGAAGTCTCCAGAAAAGCATTAACTGCTGAGATTTAATAGAGAACGTGATTTATGTTAAGTCCTTTTGATAATTGCTCTGTCTGAATTAAAGGCTAAATTTCCTGTCTTTATTTTGAGAATTACTAGAGTGTTTTATATTGTATCAATACACCGTTTTGTTTTTTTTTTTTTCCTTAAATTATAAAAGATGACTGGACCATACATTTATTCCTTGTGTATGCTTCATTATATTATGACTGTAGTCCATTTTTAATTTTAATTTTAGGATACACTGTATTTTTTGCTTAACAGATTTTCTTCAAGACTACAGCTAAAGTTACACATTTGAGCATGAAATACTTGTATTGCACACAGAGACTGGATCCAGCATACTGGGGTTAAAGCATGGGTCTGAGAAAATAGAGGCAGATATAAGAAAAAGAGCTGAAATCCAAAATACATTAATGAAGTACTTTAGGTAAATTAACATAAAGCTGTTTAATGCAAAAGGCAGGGAAGTGCCACACAGTCTTCCTCTTCTATTCATTTATTGCTTTTCACTACCTTTCTGTCTTGAATACCTTTCAGTCACAAACATCTCTAGCTTTAATTACTAGTTTCTATGGCAAGATATGGTATAGGGGAAACTGCTATCTTTGCTTGTGAACACAGAAAGTAACAGAAATTCACTATTTTTGCTTGTAAAGATCTCAGTCTTTGAGCTCCTTCTCTGAGAACGCGAAAGTGTAACTAAACAGGTAAACTCCAACCAAGTTTCCAAAATGCAGGATGCTTAAATTTAGCAGAGGAGATACACAAATAACTAGCTTCCCCTTATGAACTTACTTAAAATGAAAAGTTAGTAATTTAGTTTATTTGTGTGTAAGTATGAGAGATGTAAGAACTTAATCTTTGCTTTAAGGAAAAATATTCAACAAACCACTACCTGTGGAGCTGCTGGGCCCTTTGTACATTGGGTCAAGCTAACCTTGAAATACGGATTAGATAAAATTAATAATGTATTTGCTCCTGTAATCCTAGTTTTTCATACTTTAATGTAGGAAAGGCCATCTTCAGTGTTTTTATATCCCCACCAAGAACACGTCTTAGCACAGCAGTATGTCTGGTTGCAGCAGAAATACAATTATGTAAATTAGATATGTGCTCCCTGAAGACTGCTAATAGAATGATTGACCTATATACCGTTTAATTTGTTCTCATGCTTTCTTTTTATTGTCTTCCTGATGCACCAGATATTAAAACTTGTTAAACTGCATCACTCCCCAATTATATATCAAAGGTGCTTGTGTCACTTTATGTCAAAAGCAATTAATAGTTTGCATGCTCCTTATCACCAGCAATACACTGAGGTTTGGTTGGGTTGGGTTTTTTTTAAAAAAACCCAAACAACCAGTAGCTCTATAGACCCTGTATATTAAATACCTTGGAAAATATCTCAATTTATAGTTGCTGCTGTTAATAATAACCCTATTAAAACTGGTTTTAGAAATATGCCAAGGAACAGGTAATAAGTTAGAGAAATTTTTCTTTTAAAAAGTAGGAAAGTTGTTTGCAACTATTTAACAAACTAAGCTGTGCAGTTGTTTTTGTTTAAGAATTGGATTTCAGTAAACATTCTGTTAATTCATGGGGGGTACTATAACTTTATATATTCATTATATTGTCCTGAATCAAAGTCAAAGTAGGGCAAGAAAAAATTTTCAGTAGCTGTCAGTGGGATATTGGTTAAGTTCTCACTGGTTTTGAACAAGTGTTACCTTGCCGCACCGTAGCAATCTGTTAAAACTAAGTCTTTCCATTTGATCCCAATCAACACTTGCAGCCACATAAAATGCGTTAAATGAAATACTAAATTAAACACACATTTAAATCTGGTTCCTAGCCAGAAAACAAATTCTTTCCTCGGTAGCGTGAGTGTGCATATCCAGGGAAGAGGCAAGTTTCTTTGGGGCTGGCAGAGGTTTCAACCGGAGTTTCTGTCAATGTTAAGCGATAGGGCAAAGATTCTTCTAAAGGACCGAATGTTTTTAGTTTGTCTCGGAAAAGTACAACAAAAAACATGTCCTCAAAGCCAGCAGTACTGTGAAGATTGTACTACTAAGCACAATCAGTATCTAACAGGTTTTTGATGTGCTTTGCACCACCTCCCAGAAGACTGGGGACAGAGAAGGATTACTTACTGAAGTAAATTCAGTGCTTAAGCACACGCTAGACAGGGCTGTGAGTAATCAGACACGTTTATGCTGCTTGAAACCACAGAGTCACCAAGAAAAGAAAACAGAGAAAGCAGAAATGCCATCCAGAGGTATTGCAATTTTTCTGTTGACTTTGCTTAGCATTAAATAACAAATTCTGGATTAAAAAAAAAAAAGTTGATAAGGTATATCACAATATAGGGAGAGCAGAAGTGTATTTCTTGTATCGTTTCCTGTGTCCATAGCAGCAAAATTTAGGACCACGTCTCAAACTACATTCAGCTCTTCAGAATCCTAAAAAATGTTTAAAAAAGTCGCATGAACTACACCTATCTTTTGAGGTTGAACAGGTCAAGAAACCAAAGCAGCCAAGTGGGTGAAAAATTTTATTGTAGCCTGGGAAGCTACAACAGGTACCCAATTAGTTGTCAAATAGTGTTTGCCCTTTGACTTGCTCAAAATGGTTGCTAAGATTGATTGTCAGTGTCCGGACCACACTTTGTGGGATTATTTGCTGAAAATATTTTTGAACCAGCTTTATTTTTGTATGTCTGTTTATAGTAAATTTGCTTTTCTTAATCTGTAAATATTTGATGGGGAGCAAAGCAAAAAGTGAAAAGGACATGTAAACGCTTACACTAAGTTGTAAGATTCAGCATGGTGAAGAAACATGGCACTAAGGTCTGACAAAAAGGCAAATCGGTACACTACAATGACAATATTCAAGTTAGATTATTACAAAAGTTTTCCAAGGACATCTACGTGTTGTGGGTTTTTTCCAAACTGTATTTTTTTTAATGCAACTCAGCGTCTTTGCATCAGGCAATATAACAAACTACAACAGAGCCTCTAGAGCCTACAGGGAAACTCGGTGTGCATGTAATAAGAAATGGAAGTGTTTCACCTTGATTGAGCTATGCTTTGCCGTAGATACTCTTTAATTGACTTTGACAAGTTTCTCCCCAACTGCAAGTACTTTAATTCATGTTTCAAAACTGTTGTGTCAGGTGAGCTTTGTGATCTCTCACTGAAGCTTATTGAGAGCCTTAGCTGAGGTCTTTTATTTACTTAAATCACATTATGCTCTTCCTAATTATGTTTAGAATCAAAGATAGTAAAGAAGGGTTCCATAGTCAAGACAGTGCTGATGAAGAAAACAAAACACATTTCATGAACTCAGAAGAGTAGAGTCAGATGCAGGTTCTCAACAAATTACTTTTTCTTCGGTTTTGGTGCTTTTTATTGTTTCCATGTTTGTATTTGGACTAAACTTGTGCTTTGTTAAACAGCTATGAAACTGTTAAATCTTAGTAAATATGAGTAATACGGGGCCAGGCTCACAACCTGACACATCTTGCTTTTCATTCTGTCATCTGTTTACAGTTTAAAAACTAGACATTAGGCTGAACACGGCGAATCAACCTCCTTACTTCTATGAAAAAAAAAACCAAACAACTTTTTACTTTGCAGATTAAATAATCATTTTTGATTCAGTCATAATTGTCTACTTCCAGGAAAACAGAAAAGCAATCAAGGAGAAAATACCAAGGTTCCCTCTCCTCCCTAATATTTATGGGCAAATTAGATATTATCCAGTCAGCTTCATCTAATTTATTTTTCATAACATAGATAAAAGGTGTCTACAGTTTCTTTAGTGCAAGGATGACATTCCTTCAATTAAAATTTTACATTTAAATGCAGAAATTTGAGATTGTGGTTCAAACTATAGGTGATATATACCCAAGATTTACTTGCTAGAATAGCTCTCTTCCTACACAGCCTGTGGTCTATGGTCTCAATTATTTACCAGATTCTGAAGCTTCAATGGACAGTAAACATTTCCCAACACCTACATATTCTACTGGCCATTTCGTATGTTACGAATTCTGGAAAACAAAAATTAAGTAGTATCAGAAGTGAATCACGTTTGACATTGCAAGAGAAACTTGAGAGGTCTGAAAACTGTAATATCACAACTATAAGGTCAACAAAGCGATATACATTAAGCTAACTGTTTCATAATATCTTCAGTATGTGTAGCAGAGAATCTGTTGTGAAGCAGAATTCCAAGTGGTTGAAAAATACTAATTGTCCTATCTGATTGAACTTTTAATCTGTGTACCTACTAGTAAACAATGAACAGTTCACCCATAGGACATAGTTGATACAGAGGTATAGTTCCTCTTATTCTGAACTATTGAATGAAATGCAGCAGGTCTACAAAAAAAGTAGAAGTATGCAAAATAGGTAAAGGAGATTTAACTGCAGAGGTCAGTGACAGATATCCACATGGCTATCTTAAACTACTAACTTTACATACTTCATAAAGGACTCAGTGTTCTAACTTATCAGTAGAGAAACGAGCTCCTCTACTGGGCATCTACGTTCAGGGCTCCTACTTCAATTTACCCTCTAGAAGAGGGTATTGCTTTCTCTCATCTGAATTCCCCCACAGAACTATGACATTTAATTCTCTCTCTCATATGTATTGAAAAACATTCTTGATATTAACTCCTAGCTCAGACTAAAAAGTATTTGTATTGGGAGAGAAGCATTTCAGGTACTGAAATTGTAAATGGAGATAAACAGAGGAAAATGTCAGATGTATCTGAAAGAAAAATCATTTGACAAGATAGATTCATTAACTCTTCATTCTTCTTCAATAAATGATTTTCTGTTCTGTTTTTCAGGCATTCACACCTCTCAATCTGGCAAAGATGTGTGTCAAATATTGACATTTATTAAGGGTTCCCCCCACCCCGCCAAGAAAACAGCACTGACAGAAATGCAGCTGTTAATTCATAAGCTGTGTCTCAGGCATCCCAATACACCTGGCAGAAAAAGTAGGTTCATATTAACATGTTCCAAATAGTTGAACATATTACCAACATGCTGACAGAAGCAAATACTACAGGCATTTTGGTAAAGGATGATCTACATGTAGATCTTTGTAACAGAATTATCAGAGCTGGTGTGAATGAAGTATGAGTGGAAAATTATGTTTAAGCACCAGGAGAAAACAGCAAAATAAGCACTTATAAGCACAGCTAGTAATAATAATGAAGGGTACTGCTCTTAGGAACACCCTTCCATGACACCACTCTCCGAAATAACATTGAAGGTGTTTCTACATCACAGCCTCTATTCTGACACCACCGTCAGAAAGGAAGGCGCAGGAAGAAGTCAGAAAAGCTCTTCGACAGGAAAGCAGATGATAGATGTAACATTCAAACACTTACTCAAACAAGAGAAAACCTGACAGTATCAGGTAGCCTGGCCTACGACTCATGGAAGGTGAAGTAAGCAAACTTCAGAGGCAAAGGACCACCCATCACAACTGATGACTCCAATGGGATATAAACGATCTGTCCAAACATTAGTTTCTTGTTGCCAGCAAAGAGGAACCGAAAAGTCAAATGCAGCACTTGCTAGCTGGTATCCCCAGTGAACAGGTTATCCTTGCTAGACTACTCATATGTATGCACCACCCTGGCGCCTGGGGGGTTGTACGTGTAAGTATGGAGTGGATAAAATCAACTTACCTAAAGATTTTGTATAACAAGATCACCTTCCCCTGTCTAAGACCTTGCATTTAATTTATTACACTCATTTCCATGCAGAGAAGTTAAAAATATGGGTTTTTTTAAGCTGTATTTCCTTTATAAGCATACCGCAGCATGACAGCTATTAGTGGTAATGCTTATAAAAAGTGAAATTTAGGCCAAATAGTCAAGTTTATTAACTGCGATGTCATATGGGGTAGCTACACAATTATGGGAATTGTCAATGTGTAATTCAGGCAATACTCTTTGTTACAGCATAAGTCTTCTTGAGAAAAAGAATCAATCCCACGTGATTTATGCAACTCAAAGTTTTGAATATTCATAATAATCTCCACAATCTGTAGGCAAAATATATGCATAATAATTCACAAATCATTTAAAATAATTAGTGTGTTGGAGGATTTTCATTCTGTGATCAATAATTAAACAGTTAAAGGGGTAAAATCTGTCAAATGAATTATTCATGGTAAATGTCTCAGACAGTGCAAGCACAAACTTCAAAGAACACAGTCATGTTCTGTTCCTCCAGAAAAGCAACAGTGGAATAACAGCACCAGTGTTAGAGATCCCACAAGAAAGAGCTGATACTTAGTATGTTGTGGGAATCATATGGGAAGTAATATATGGTTCAGCATAAGCCACATAAACCAGGGTTACATCGACAATAGCAACGTTATCAATAAACCTGATTTTGATAGCTTCAGTGCTAATACTCTACATTTCCACTAACATAATCAAATCAGATCTAATGATCAGGAATGGATAATGCTCCACAAACCCTCAGCACTCAAACACACAACATCCAAACAGCCCACAAGATAAAGCCCAGCTTCTGATGCTCACCTCTACAGAGGCAGGGGGCAGGGCAGAAAGCATTTTTTAGTTCTTTGGCAAGCAGTATAAAGTCTGATTGCTTCAGACAACACAATTAAGGCTATTTTCAGTAACAGACTACCTCTCTTCTCTCAAAGGATCTTTCTGCTATAGAGATGTAGCACAGTTTTTGAATCACCGCTTTTAAATCAATGAATTGTTTTATTATTTTTTTAAAAATTCTTTTATTCCTCTTCCATATGCTATTAAATATCACTATCTACTTATTAGATAAGGAGTACAGAAGTCTGGAAACCTGTGCTGGGGGCTCCAGATTTTTTTTTTTAATTAATCTCAACAATAGTTGCAAATATCACCATTAATCAACTTAAAATTGTTTCAAAATAATATTGTTAATAGAAAAAATACCTTGTCAATGAAGATTAATAGAATAGCATCAGAAGACATGGATTTTCTAGCTTTATTAAATCAGTCTCCTAGGAGCAAATGGTGTTAGAAGATCATCTCACTGAATATTCCTGTGCTTGTGTTGAAGATTGTTAGGTTTTTTTTATTATTAGCTCAATATATTAAGGCTACAGTAATATGCAAGAAGTACTCTCCTGATTTCTTATCGCAAGTGGTACAGAGCACTCAAGCACCACTCTTTAATGAGTACTTTGCTACAAAATATCTTATTCATGGTTTAGAGAAGAGGAAAGATTATTACAATTTCTAAGTTGCTAAATTCATTTTCGAAAAGAAACAACACAGAACAGGAAGCAGAATTGAAAAATATGGAAGACCTGTACGGTATAGCACAAGCTACAAATAAATCACTACACCCCTGAGAGCAGAGAAATTTCCTCTCACCTGACCTCCATCTAGTCACTCTGGTGAGTAAGAGACAGAAGAAAATGACAGATCTTCTCTCATCTTTACTCTTTTCTATTTCATAGTATGGAACGAAAAGACGTAAATCTCCTGTGATGAGATTTTAATATCATGAAATATGAAAGACAGTTAAGATAGGAATCCTGATCTTCTAAGTACCTGAAAACAGTAAAGCACAGCACTATTCTCCAAAGATTACTGTAATTTAAGATTTTAAAATGCTTGTACATAATTTGCATCTATATTTCTGTTTTGCAGGAAATAGGGCTTACTCATAGTTTAATAAATTCACTTACAGGGTAAAAGGAAGCTCTGGGAGCAGAAGTTTTAACATAGTATTGGAAATAACCACTTACAACAATATAGCCAAAATAAAAACCCTGAGGTGCTGAAATGCAGACTATTTTCTCAGGGCTTAACCAATACTTATGAGTTGGCATCTGTGACAAATTGGTTCTGGATTATTAGTCAGACTTCAGGCTATCGTTGAGGCATCAATCTCTCATTCCATGGCATCTGCTCATTCACTAACCTGTGTAGCTTTGTGTCAGATGGTCAATTTTTGTCCAAGGATTTGATAGATGTTAATGCAATTGTTTCAGCTACCATCCTTTTGTTCTAGTGATGATGGTTCAAACTTTACTTATTGAATCTTTTAAAACTAAAGCTTGATGGGATAATAAGACAAAAATGTTTAATTCATCTCCCTCTCTCTTCTGCCAAAAACCAGAATTCCCTGCTTAAAATATAATCAGTTACTTTGGGTTTTTGTCCCTGAATTCTAACTTTTTCCTGTGCCAAGCCGGTACATTCCAGTGTTGACAGACATTGCTCTGGGCTACAGAAGGAAAGCATCTCAATTCCATAATAGTAATATAGTGACTGTATCATGATCAGAAGTAGGCTTTTACCAATCTCTCAAAATGAGTGCAAAAAAGATTTATCTTTACAGAATGGTAGGTTCTAAACACCCAGTGTTAATCAGAGTGGGTTGGAAAAAAGATGTAAGCAAATCACCTTTATCAAGCCACTTACAATCAAGGGGTGTGTGAGAGGGGGGGAAGTGGAGAGTGGGAGAAGGAGTGGCAGGAAGAAAAATACATAAAACCTCGAAGCAAAAAACTCACTTACTTGGAAGGTAATTCTTGGCAGATTGGTGGATCAGAAATAAGAGCATGCTGGACAGTCAGGTCATGTTCTTACATCGTAGCCTTTGGCAAAGGCTAAAAGGACTATTCAAATCTAGTTGCACCCTTTATCTGATCCAGTATGACCATACTTACATTCTCTCTCTATGCCTTTGAAAAACTCTTTTCCCATTAGCTAATTATGGATTACTTAATAAATTTAATTCCTTGTATTTCATACATGATGGTTGGACTGCTTGTTTGATTCTTATGCAACTCAAAGTGAAGGCTAACCTGACCTGCTTATCCCAAAGCTCCGGATAAAACCTTAGCAAGTATTTAACCAGAGATATTCTTTCCTTAAGTAGTGTAAAAAAAGCGTTCATAACGTTCCTGTTAAAGCATCTGATGTAATTGAATAACCATTACAAAACCTGCAAATACCATGGCTGAACAAACTCTATTCACTTCTGTAATGGCATTTATTCATTTGAGCCTATAAAATTCAGCACCTCTAAAATTAAGACACCCGAGCCAACCTAATAGAAAAATAAACCAAAAAAGCTTCTGTATGGCAGCTGTAACTAAGCACTTGCTAACAAACAGGCACAAGGACAGCTGTGTGGCAAATCTGTACTATGAACTCCAAGAAATTTTCCATGCTAATAATGGATATTTGTTTTCAGTGTATGTGGATTGCATCATTGATCACAAAAAAACCTCACCAAACCCATCTCCTAAAGGAAACTTTTCTCCCACAGATTATAGCTATTTAAAGGCCCAGAAGATTGTTTCTGGAAATCTTTAAACAGCACAGAACTCTAGAGTCTTTGCAGGCACCTATTTTGTTTGATAGCAGAGACAGGGGGTTACTGGGGTCCTGGGGGGTTATTTGGGTCCTAGAGGGAGTGTAATGGAGTCGGGGGTGGGGTGGTGTGGTGGCATAGTTTGGTGCCATGGGATTTTTAGGGTGTCTGCAATAATGAGATACCCTGCAAACTACTACAGTACCCAGAAGATAGTTGTCCCTCCAACAAAAGTATCTGGAAACAGAAGTGTTCAAGAAAAAGTAATTTTGAGTAGATGGTAAAATTTCTGACTATGCCCAATCTCTCCTCCCAGAGTCATAGAAGAGAAATATTGTTTTATTGACTTAACATTCACATTTTTCTTCTGACAACAGATGCATAACCATTTTGAATTTTTGTTTGTAGAAAACTGCTCCCACACAATTGTCTTCTTCCTGAGATCACACGGGGAGGCTATAAGATACCATTCCCTGTTAAACTATCAGAGCCACTGCCTAATTCTACACAGACCAGAGATTCCCACAACGCAGAAAATAAATTAAAACAACATCAGAAACTGTTAATATTAAAAAATTAAAACTGTCACATTAAAAGTTCTTGTCACAGTGCAGGGATTAGTACAAATGTCAATCAATCCATAATTTGTCTTTTATTTCAAGAAGAGTGCAGAGATTCACAAATCATTTATTGTCAAACAGATGAAAATGACTGATCCTGAGATGAGTCCAGACAACCCAAAACCCTAATCCCCACACCCATGTTTAATAGCTGGTTAAAAGCTGTATATAACTCCTATGTTAAAGAGCAGGTTGAGGGCAACTGACCCTAAAAGCTGAGAGTAAGATTATCTATATGGAATTTGATCAATGATTGTAACTATTGCATGTGGGTTTGGTGAGGCAGTGTAAGGCTGATGGATCCCACCTTAATGTCTCCTGGTCTGAAATAAACCTCTGGGACAATTATAGTAAGAAGGATAAAACAAGTTTTGGAAATGCTTTAAATAAAACAGGATAGAATTTACACTGGGTTACCCTAACCGTAACATCAATTTTCTTTTAAAATCATATTCTTATATTTCCAATTCTTTTCCATTATCACCAAGTGAAGTAATTCCTGGTTTAAACTATAAATACCAGTTGACAACTATTAGATTGAATGGCTAATTAATGCCAATTTATATTACTATCAACTATTTGCCTTACCATATCAGATAAACTATATGTTACTATAAGGTTGTTTAATCCTACCTGATCTCCTTTTAAAAACAGATTCTAAACATATTATTTTTTAAATCATTATCATAAGTAAAAACTAATCTTTAATGATCATTTTTAGCATTGTGAAATCAAAATAGAGAAATACATAGTGGAAAAAGAAACCTCACCTAAAACAAAGATTAGATTTGAACAGTTAGATAGACTATGTGTCTGATGGAATTCTTTTCTAAAACCTAAGAACTGATCTTACACTTTTAAGGAGATGTATTTCATATAAATGATATTCATACAACATACAGAATTTTTGTATTTCTCAAAATATCTCAAACAGGGTTACATGTCTCCTGTGGAAGTGTGTGGTGCAAAACTGTAATTCCATAATAAAACTAGTATCTGTTTGGTGCTATGGTTTCTCTAATTAATATTGCTCCTACTACATATCTGTCAAACATAGGATGGACCAACAAAACCTAATTAGCTGTTTAAACTCATTTATGTGCCACATTTAATCTTGTGCTTGTCACATTTAAATTTGTTTAAACCTTAATAATATTCAAGATCATGCACTTGTATTAAAGGCAACATGTGTTTGAGCCATAATGAATTGCTGATATTAAAATATTCATTATGGCTCAGACAACTTTTTTTCTTTATTTATCTAGGTGAGTCATTTATCTTTTCTGTAAGATTTATGAGGTGGTTTTACTCAAACCAGTGAAAACCAAAATCTAATAATCTCTTCTGCATTTCTTATGCTGTTAATTCAGCCATATTGCTGATCATTAAGCCTCTATAATTTTAATATAGAACAAGAACCTAGCTGAAAACAAGTGCTTAACTTAATACAAATGTTTCATTTGTATTTCACATAAAGCATACACACTAGCTTTATTGCATTCAGAGATTCTAAAATATCTGGGAAACAACTTACTGGAGTTTCTTACTTCTTCATAAATATTGTGTTAAAGATCTGTAAGCGATATGGAGCTACTTTAGCTGTCAATACCAAGATGTAATGATTTCCTGTGATAAAAAGAGATGTTAAGAAATGTCATCGTTTACCCTATGCATCTCTGAGTTCACATTCTGAAAAGCAGCAGCGTATGTTCACTGTTCTGAGATGTCCTGTCAGTCCATTTTAGACATTGGTAATTTAATAAATACATGTTCTCAGGAAGCCATTTAAATAAAAAATAGAGTAGTGGTTACTATATGAGTAAAATTCTTAAAGATTTTATGTATAAAGAGGACTTCCTGTAGGAGGACAACCAAGCAACTGATTAAGGCTCCTTAATGTTTTTCTCAAACAAAGCTGGCTACAGAAAACCGGTAACAAGGGCCTTCAAAGTGCTTTGTGTAGAAAAGTAATAATGAGCTACGACAGACATACTTAACTCAGTATCTGACTCAAGAATTAGGCTACTGGACCTTCAGAGCCTTAGGCCAGATCCCAAGAATAATTGCGGCACATAACATCACTAATATGTCCACAAGCTTATGAGGATCTGAGCCTTTGGCTAGATTCCCAAAGGCATGATTTGGTCATACTGACAAAGTTCACTTCATGATGCCACATTGCAAAAGGTGTTTACATGAAATGCAATAACACTCCTAAGACTTGTCCTGGTAAGAAGCAGCAATAGGAGGCAACTGTCTTGTGCAAAACCTTAATGAATCCAAAAATCAAAGCCCTCAGACCATCTCTTCTGGCTCTTAGAAGAGTTTCCTTACTACTGCCTGGGCAGGATCATTCATCAGAGCCATTGTATTTATCACTGTGTAGTACAGAATGCCACAAAAAAAAAATAAATCTAAGTCAATGATTAAATATCTAACCTGGAAAAAGAAGAAAATCTTTTTTCCAGTCTTATAAAGATGGCCATAGTATTTTAAAATCAAAACATTCAGTAAATGTACAATATTCTCATAAAGTTTTTCTTTATTTTTTTAAAGAAAAAAAAAAAAGACACTAACTTTACATAGTGGATCTGACCTACACAGCTTGGATAACCTTACATTGACTCAAAAGTTACCAATGTCCAGGAGCAAAATATAGCCAAATATAATTTTCTTATATTAATATGAAGGGAAAAAAAAAAATCTTTATCTTGGAAAGAGTAACAGTTTTCAAGTGCAATAGTTTTAATATGTACAATGTACCTTGTGTACAGGATACTAGTGCATCTTGTACACTAGTGTAATAACAGGAAATAGTGCCAATTTACTGTAAAAAGGCTACTTTCTGTTTTCCTAGACAGCTCCCGAATAACTAAAAAAATTTCAAGCTCCAAACAATAAATATCATTAGCACCTCATGGGGAAATGTGCAAACAAAAAAAAAATTATAGGTAAATACTTTGGTTTATCCATCAGCCTTACACACCTTCTGTCAGCTGTCCCATAAAACCATTAAAAGACATAAGTGGCTATCTAAAAGGGGATCTTTTTCTCCTTTTCTGATTAGGCAATATTACTGTAAATCATTCTGAATGAGGATATCTACAGGAAGGAAATAAATTAATATTTATATCCTACACATGGGCATGTGTATAAATATTTGAGTACATGCATTGACAAGGGATGGTGAGAAAGTAGTAGTATTGCACTAACTGAAATCAATTCATACAGATTTTTCCTATAATGAAATTACTTCATGTATCCTACTAGATGATCTTCAAGGAAAGAAAAATAATATGAAATTCAAAGATAAGCAAGGAGTGTCCACTCACAGGAAATGAGAGGTGCATGCAATAAGATTTCCTCCAATAAGCTAAGAATACATATTCAAAATGAAAAATCAGAGAATATATCTAAGCTAGCTCAGCATGCTATTATTAATGATTTGGTTTTATTGATAGCAAGGGCAGTTTTTCACATGTTTAGTAATTTTTTAAAAATAAGAAAGTTAAGGCAACAGTTGACTTGTTTTTTTCCTCTTCAATTCTTCCTGACCTGAATGGAAATTTGCTACAAAAAATGTCACCATGAATCCTCTAAAATCCTAGACTAAGTTTTCCTGATATGACACTGTGAATTTGCACAACAGAAATTTGCACTCAGTGTTATTCATGTTATGACAAAGGCCTAGTTTTTGCTTTAGACACTACTAAACAGCTCTCAGGGAGAAAGATACTTACTTCTACGTCTATGTTAACTACTTTGATTTTTTTTCCTCTCTTTTTCATTATGTGCCCCGATTAAAGAGGTCGATTCTTATTCTACATTTGGTGTAGAGAGAATAAATTAATAATTGGCCTTGTCAATACAATTCTTTGTAAGTGGCAAGTTGCAAGTCCTTTTGTACTGCTTTGCTGTCCAGACTAAGGTAGCCTGATTTAATCAGGTTATCACATTTTCTAAGCTGTTACCCCTCTGGCAGCTATCACTCTCCATCAGAATCATAGGCCTAAACCAGCACTTATTATTTCTATAGCTTTAGATAACTGTCCTGTTGATATGGTTGCAAATGAGATTCATTCCTTGCAAGAGAAAGCCAGTGTTGATTCATTCAACTTTATGATCCTGTAATCAGCAGGAAACAGCTATCAGGTAGTCTCCATTTTATTTTAAACTGGATTGACTAGCTCAGCTCATATGCTCTCTTCACTGAATATAATGAAAACCTGAGGTGAATAGCTTTCCTAGATTTGTGCTCCATTTAAATGCTTAGAAGTATGTAAGATGAAGGCTTTAAGTATGGTCTTAAATACAGTCTGTACTAAATATATCCAGACATTTCGGTTTGCTTTTAAGATAGTTATATAGACTCCTTAAAAATCTGATTAAAATACAAAATAAATTGGAAATTTTTATATTATGTTACATGCTGTGAAGTCTCCTCCTTTTAGTAAGGAGTTGGCTACATAATAATTATAACATAACATTTTTCATAAATGTTTTTCTGGGCTTAAGTCCATTCGCACATCTGTCTTCTGCCAGTTAAACTATAAAACTTATATACTTAATGTAAAAAGCCATAATTCTGCTATATTTAGATTGTAAAAAGCTATAAAATAGTCTGTTTCCCTCAAATGTAGTGAGCTCATACCCACTAATTCTGAGCTGGATGCTTGACTGGTTTCACCAATGGAAATTTATTGGAGAAAGCAACTCCAAAGGCACCACATGACTTGTCCTTACAGTTAGTGTAGCTGCTCCAAGGGGAATGCAGTTTTTTCAGTTGTGTTGTGCAATGAGTAACAGGCCAAAGAAGCGTTCCAGAAAAAAAAAAAAAAAAAAAAAAAAAAAAAGTGCAGGTAGTCACAAATGAGAGAAAGAAGTAAACAAGCGCATTATAATTTCTTTGGACCCAGACTAACCATGATACTATGAGTTCCCTCTCTTAAATCAGATAAATCAGTCTTTTAGTGTACGCTCTCTACAAAACACCTCGCTGCATTTTTGATGAATTATATATTCTTTCTCAAGTATTAAAATTCAGTAGCAGAAACCTAACCAGAAGAGTTCTGATGATCACGTGCCAGGTTGTCATCTCTGCGTTCTTGAACAGAGGACTGGAAGCGCTAACCTCTCTCCTAAAACATGCTGTAGCAGTAATGCAGTTTTGAAAGTCATATGAATATTGCATCTTACATTTATCTTATCTGCGCAGACCAGCGGCATGATGATGCGCCGCATATGGAACAAAGAAACAGCATAGTAAATCTGCATAGCAATGTTCTATTCCCACATTTAGGCTTCTAAAATTGTCACAAAATCAAATAGCATGAGCATTAGAATACACCATGCTTCTTGGACAATTTCATCATAATTTGTCATTCATTCTGAGATATTCATTTGTCTAAAAGCAATTAAAGCTTAATTGCTGCATAACCTGAATAATTTAGAAATGCAAATTAGAATAGCAGGCAAGCAAGTATGTGTTCATTAATTTCTTTGTTATCACCATCTGTTTAATTAAAAAAATGAGTTTTACTGAATGACAGCTTGCTAACTATATAAACGTTTTCCTTAATTGAAAATGTCTTTTGCAATTGAGGTCAGCATCTGACAAAAATTGTTTGAGCTTTTGCAAAAACATTTTATCTAAACAAATTGTAGTATTTTTAAATTCACATTAAAAAACATTGCCAACATATGCAATGTAATTCAAGAAATGACATCTTCACTTCTTAATGCAAAGTCATAATTTTAGAAAAAAAAAAATCATTACTTTGGAAAAATGATGGATATTACAGTTGATTTGTCTTTTCTCATGATAAGTATATGCAATTTATCATCTTTATTATAGATTATTTTGAAAACTTTTATAAAATCCTGTCTCAAAATATGAGTACTTCTGGCAAAAGAGAAGCATCCTAAGGAAGGAAGGAATGCTTCAAAATATAGATTATATGATGTGGTCTTTGCATTAGGGAACTGATGTAGTTTTTCAAATAGAATCTTCATTATAATGAAGCTAATTCTTTACATAAATATACAACTCTTCATACCTAATGTATATCAAGCTCATTTTATTCATTCAGGAGAAAAAAATAAAAATAATTCTACTGCATTAATGCACTTTTTAGCGTCCTATGAATACTGGATCTTACACTTTGCTTAGACCAACTCAAAACTGTGTACTTGAGATACAGATCTATAAATAAATAATTTAGATGCCTGCAAGCCCACTATGTTTCAACTAAGATTTAAGCTAATGGTACCATACTTTTTAGAGATCAGTAAAGTAATTATATAGGACTGAAAGCCCAGAGAAGTGAAGGACAAGGTTATACTACGGTGCTACAAACTTGGCAGTTATCCACCTTATGTTCTTTACACAATTAGCTATATTATTTTGTTATAATTTAAGATATACTTGGCTTCTACTTTCTCTTGCCACATTTAAGAGAAACTTAATATAAAGGCCTCCGCATCAGTACAAACATATTTACAAAAGGCCTTTCTCAGCTGAAGGCAACCGTGGTTACAGCTGTAGGTGGTGATAAAGATGACAAAGCTTCAGCGATTTGCTCTAAAAAAAAATCCCCAAGAATGCACTTTTTCTCATGCTACTACTTGCTGTATTCCCTTTTGTAGTAAATTACCAGGTTAACTGTGAACTATATACTTTTTAATATGTTATTAGTGGACTAAAAAACCCCTAAAAATTATGATGCAAGGTCAGGGCTGTAATGTTTTTTATTGGGGGGTGGGGTGTGTGTGTTGTGTTAACTGACCAATCTCATTGTGGAACTGTGTAAAAATAAAAAATTAGGGCTAGACTGCAAGACTCAGTCATATGATTTGGCAATTCCCTCGCATGTAGTCTCTCTATACTCAATTAAACGATCTTTAGATTTTCTAAGTGTTGTATAAACATCATCTGACATTTGCAGGCTCTTCTTAACATATGGAAACAAACATTATCATTCTCACTGAATGCTTTGGGTAACACACAAATATAAAGCAACTTTTCCCCAGCAGAAGAATCCAACAGGAATGCACATTAAGAACCCCAAACCTGTATGTGGGCTGTTATTTGTTAGACACAAACTTTCATGGTGACTCCGCTGCACATTGTTATTGTGGGCAGATCCATAGTTTTATCAAATGAGAAAATTCCTTATGAACAAAAAAACCCCACCCTGGTAAATAACTGCAAGACATTTTTAATTTTTAGGATTTGAAGTCCTAAAAGATGAGTGTGGAAATCTTTATGAACACGTTCTCATGGAATTACAGTGAAACCACATGGAAGATTTAGCAGGTAACATAATACAAACACTTATGCAGGAAGGTGAAAAATAGTCAAGAAAAGCAGCAAATAATCCCATTGAAACGGATTTGGGGAAAACTAACTTTTTGGTGCTATTATTATACTATAAAAATAATTTCCCTAGAAACAAGTAATGAATGTGTGAAAGCACAGCTTAAAAATGTAAACCAGAGATGCTAGTTTGATTCCAAACCAGACACTTCTAATTTGCAATGAAAGATTAAAACTCAACAGCTGTTATAAATCTGTTATACCACAGTATGAGACAGTACTAAAACTGCATTAAATATTTGCAAATAACCAATGGGAACATAATATGCCATTACAAAAGAACGTATTTGAAATCATTAACACTTGTTTGCCTAGCATACCTGAGTATGAGGTGCCATTATTTGAGTTTTTCATTCATCCTGTACCAGTCATTACCAGGAATACATTAATGGACTGTGACACAAAATTATCACATCTCAGCAGCATAAGAGGCTTATGTATATATAGTTTCACCTTGGAGAAACTTCTACTAGCTGCCAGCCCCCTCTTCCATGCAAGACGTGTGGCAACATACACAGTAAAAACCTTTGAAAAATTAAACATAGTCCAAAAAAAAAAAAAAAAAAATCCAAACAAACAACAAAACCAAACCACTAGTTACAAGTTCCTATCAGCACTAGCTTCTCAAAGTTACACACTCGCAAAGTTTACAAGTGTTAGTTCCTAAGTACAATGTTTATGTTTTTATATATCAAAGGATCGGTTTGGCTAGATATTTTCCATTCTTTCACTAGATGGCAATATTGCATTACATTCTAGTATATAAGTAATGTTTAAATAAACAAGGCACAAAAAAAAGCCAAGTAAACTACATCCGTGCATTGAAAAGATGTTAAGGGATCATTTAATTAAAAATTAACTTCAATATCTTGTATTTCCACAAATTCTCTCACTAAGAATATCGCTTCTCTTTGATAAACCATGCCCAAGTTCTTTAGCTGTATAATGATAGTGACAATACCTTTACTAGTTCCCATTGAGAAGGATTGTCACTTCCTATTTCTGTATACATGACAACTAAAGGCAAACTGAATTCTAAGTGAAAAACCACTTCAAGTTATTAATTCAAAATCATTACCGCAGTTTCTTCATGACTCCTGCTTATGCGGTGGCATTGTTTGGGATCCTTACCACAGGACCTCTCTAATCCACACAGCTTGCTGAATTTTCCCCTACCCTCGACCATAAATCACATGGAATTAGTTCTCCTGATCCTCAGTTTAAAAATGTGCTTGTTTGTACTATTTTTCTGTATCTTTACAGCAAGAAATAAGCGAAGCAGGAAATATTAGATGAGGCAGAACAATAATTTAATGGTTAAAGGGAAGGAAAATGCATTTCAAGAAGAAGAATGAAGAAAGTTGCAGTGACAGGACCTGCTTCTGAGGTGTGTTCTAAACATTAATTGGACCAGGAAACAGAACCTCGGTCAAGCCAGCATGCTCAGGTCATTAGGCAAAAGATTATTTATTCCCCCCCCCGACTCACTAGCTATATACGCTCAACAAGAAGGATTGAAAGAGTTTGATTTCAGATGACTGAACACCCATATGCTTCAGGCATATTTCTGGTTGGTAGGAAATCAGGTATTTAAGATTCAGTTTTTGAGAGCTGTTAAGAACTAGTGCTAGTGAACACAACCTGCAGCGTCTAGAGAAATCGTTTTAATGATAGCCTTATTTTCCTTACACAAAGCTACTCTTCTCCACTGGAAAACATTTACAGGTTGGCAAATTAAAGAAGTATTAAAATCAGTTCCCTACCTACTGGGCCACTGGCTATCAGGACTTGATAATTCTCTCTTTGGCTTTTAAAAATCATCTCGTGTGATCTGGACAAGATTGACTGCTGGTGTTCCAGCTGTAACATTTACCGTAATAAGATACCTAACTTTTTACAGGGAGGGGAGCACTTCCTCAGATTTAACAGAAGCTTATTAGAAACAACAACCCAAGATAAATATGCCCGAGGGAGGTGTAGGTAAGCGATAGCCAGTTAATTCCAGTAGGCATCCAAGAACTTACAGTCCAGCATTGACTTACTAATGACTATACATGTAACGGCTGTAAACCAAGGCAATAAACCTTGTATTAGAGCTTATTATAAGCTATTCATTTCCTGACCGAACTTGAAGATCATTATGCTCTAACAGAGATGATAATTTCAGATGTGAATCTTCTGGGACTGTAAGTAACTCCTTCTAGATACATATCATTGAAAGCAACCTGTCAATTATAACAGGCAACTGGATAATATAACCCATTTCACATCTTTTACTGACCTTTCCTCCTATTCAAGTCTTAGATAATCACTGCTTTCAAGATATTTACTGTAATTTACTTTAAAATTCTGATTTACAAGCTAAAATAGGGTGGTCTTGTTTCTTTTTCAAAAACTAGTATGGGCAATTTCAAACAGGAGAGCCTACAAATTGTAATCTTTCTAATCCATGAACAATCTCACCTGCCTTCATTATAACATTTAAAATACACCGCCAAAATGACAACATATAGTCAAACTCTTGCTTTGAGGAAAAATTTGTTATCCCAATAATTTAAAGATGTTTATACAACTACCACACTCCTCTAGGAAAACAGAGGATATTTTTGAAAGAGCCATAATGCAATTCCATTTCAGTCAAAAAAGAAAATCTGCGTTATTTGACATTCTTGATTTCCTCATAGCCTGGGACTTGTATAGATCAATACAGGAAAAAAAAAAAAAAAAAAGAAGAAAAAAATTGAAAAGTTAGCAGAAGAAGATTATACCTTCAAAGAAATCTTCTCCAAATCATCCATCCTAGTTTTCAAAAATCCCATCAAACCTACATTTATCCCTTTTTCTCCCTGTAACCAACAAAATTTCCTTTGGTTTACCTGTTCTTACTACTTTTCTTTCAGGTGTGGCCTAACAATTAGTGTCAACTTACATTTAGCATTGGAATATGCTGTTTTATCTCCATATAAAATTCAACAGACAGCTGTTTATGCTGGAGATGTCTAGGGTTGTTTTTAGCATTTCTTTTTCCCCCTCTCCAATTACATGTTGGTACAATAGAAGGCATTGGCTTTGCCTACAAACCTTGTCCTACTAAAGATCCTTTGTAACAGCAAAATACCACTGCTATCTTTCCCTAGGAAGTGATACAGTGAAAATTCATGGAAATAGAATATATTTAATCTAGTTCTAACTGCCTTATGCAATAACATCATCATTTGACCACAGACCAACACAAAGGCAATTGGATTTTTGCTCTCACTAATTCCAGTGAAAGGCTGTAGAACCTTACTATTAATCAATTAGAAACATCTTTTGGCTTCTAGTGAGATTTTGTATATGGACAATCCACTTTCTTATTTCATCAGTAACATGTATTCTCAGCCTATGCAGTATTCAGGAAAAGCAGTCATATCTTACAAGGCTAAAGAAATCATTGGTTTCTAGACTATTTGCATGAGATTGCTCCATTCCATTTTATATATGTTGCAGTTTGCATTCATCTGTACTGAACATGGGAGACAAATTATATAAACTGTGTTCAAGGTCCTCTCTGCACTTGCTGTGCAATGAAATAAATTCTTCCGTATTTCTGGTAAGAATACTTTAACTAGTGTATTATGTGGATGTGAAGCCATATTAAAGAAACAATGTTGAAATAAAAATTGTTAGGAACTACTTGTTTGCCACAGTGACCTCGGGCATATTATCTACTACTGGATTATACCTCTGTGACAAGCACCAAGAAAAAGCATACAAATAGTTGTACCATTCCAGAAATAGTTCAATGACTATATTCTGGTTTAAGGTTCTAATGTATCATCACATCCGTTTCAGTCATGGAGGGTTATTTCATTCTAACATATTTATTTTCCTCATTGCTTCCTATTTTCTTATGGGACAGAGAGAGAAGAGAGAAAAAAAAAAAAAAAAGTCCTGAATTTAAAGGCTAAGCATGTTTTACCCTTTTGGAGAGGTGAGAAGAAGGTGAGGTTAAGGAGAAAGCTTAATGTATCATTTTTAGTATTCTATCTGAATAAAATTTAAATTAGATAAGATGTATACCAGAGTATTTTTGAAGTGCAAGATGCAAGATACTATTGAACTTCTCCCTTTGCTTATTAAATTGGTAATAGAATAACAAAGGACAAATGCAGCCTCATTTAAAACCATATTTAGTATGCAAATCACTAATAAGGAGGGTTTGCAAAAACTCTGATGCAAATTGTGTATCAATTTAAAGGGTAGTCAAAGGAAAAATGGTTTGGGTTTTAAGTACTTTAAAGCCTTTTACCAAACTTAGACATGCTATTTATTATAGCTATATAACATAATCTTTACACCTACAAGTGCTTTTAGTGAATACTGAAAATGTTTTCTGCATATCAAACATTTACACATCAAATACAAATGGTGAATGGGCATTCTGGTCGCAATATACATCAAGAGAGCACTGCAAAACTGTGACGGCAGCCTCATTATTTCAGAATCCTGACTTGTGGCTCAGAAGACTAAAGGAACTGAGAATGCACCCGACAACTTATGTTGTTATATATGGATATTTGGTTTTAGTAAGTTACAGTAATTCAAAGCAGGCTCTAAGCAGAGCTCTCAAACATGTCTTGTTAGCTGTAAATAAATAGAAGGTAATAGAGCAAACACGCATCTTGCTGATGTAAAAGTATGCTAATATTCTCTGGAGAGACTATAGTGACCAGGTGGCAATCTGATAGCAGTTCTTTTTCCTCTGCTCCAGGATTTAAGGGCCAACTGCCCTCCTTCTTGACAGTGCCACCACCAATTACACTGCAAGGTACAGTTTTATGCACACTCTGAAAACTTCACATTTCAAAGAACAGTCAAACTACAATCTCAAGACTTAAATTTAACAATTACCTGTCAGAAAATAACTAAAAAGGTTTATGAGAACTCTCTGTAATCCACAGGGTGGGGGTGGGCACACACATGCAAGGGAATTTAAAAAAAAAAAATAAAAAAAAAAAAATCACATTGCAGTCATCTGATCCCATGACATTTCTTTCATTTAAGGTCAAAACCTCATTATTTCAATATAATGAAATCTGAAACTAGACATTAGTTTCTATTTGCCTCTAACCTAAAATTCAGCTTGGAACATAAAATGAAGTCACAGCTTAATAGCTGTGCCTCATATAAATGCCAGAAAACATGGATGACCAGGGAAGCAAATGCCATGTCTGATTTTAATAAAATACTCAGATAGTATTTGTTAGATTCTGAATTGAGTTTGATTTATTCTAGCGAGTTCAACACTGTTTCCCTACCAAACATTAGTTCCTTTACTACAGTGATAACTGCCACTCACAGTCTTTACAAGCTTTATGTGTGCACTGAACCTTCAAGGATTTTTCTCAAGACAGAAAATATTGTATCATATTCTTTTTCTCATTAGAGAAATCACTACAAAATTGCAATAAAAAGTAATTATTTAAGATTAGATTAATCAATCTTAGACCTCAAACTATTTGATTTCAATTGTATTTGGCTGATCTGTAGACCAAGATCCATACAGCTGGAACTTCAGGGTTTCCTTCACACATTTATCTGTCCCTGAATCAGGATATAAAATTATAATTTCTCAGGAAATATGGTCTATATACACACACACACACACACATCTAAGAGAAACTTAGAGAGATAATATTAACCATTTCCAGTAATAGATACGATTATTTAACTACTTCAAATAGCAATGAAGTATAAATTAATGTATTTCTTAATGTCACTGTACTTAGTTACTAACTGCCACTCAAGACTGGCTGCACATGAGAACATGAGCCAGACAGGACAGTGACAAAAGAAATAAACTTTGTTTTTTTCTTTTTTTATGTCAACTGAGGAGGATATAAGCATTTAGGAAGAATTTATGCAAATCTGAGGCCATCTGAGAAATATGTACTTACTATAAACCAAATTTTTTTTTTTTTTTTTTTTTTTTTTTTTTTTTTAAGTTAAGAAACTTTCTGGTACATCCAGTCGACATTTGCATTCTTTCCCATACAGAAATAAGAATTTCTGCAGGAGTGTAATGAATATAACGTATCTCCTGATCTTTTAAAGCCTTTATTGACAAAATATTTAAATAATGCTTCAAGCAGCAACTTTTTTGTGCTAAGAATGACTTCTCCAGCCTATGTATTCAATTAATTTACTAGTGGCAAAGGGATGATTCAAGAAACCATCAACTACTCTTAAATAACCCCCAGAATCCTCACTGTTCCTTCACTCCTCAGTCTTTGGCTGATAGTGTCGCTCCAGTCCATGCTGTTCCTGCATATTGCCAGCCTCATAAAAAGGCTTCAGACAGTCACTATGTTCCTGAGCTCCCTGGGAAGGAACGGTATAGGAGAACAAATGGAGCCAAGGAGACAGAGTTCACAAATTAAATTAACAGGTATTTTAAAGCAGCAATGTAATTATGTATTATGGAACTTCAAAGCTCAATACTTCCCACTCTCCTACAAAATATATTTAACATTAAAAAAAGTCAGGGAGATCTAATCCCAAATCTCCTAGATTTTAAATAACCTACCGATGTAAGATGACTAAGGCATTTCAGTGTCTGTAGCTAAGTAGTGCAGAAGGAGATTATATCAGCATCACCCGACCAAATACACACCAGTTCCTCATGCTCAGTTACACATTCATGTCTGGTTCAACCCAGGCAGGTTTCATCACTTTTGAGGGAAAATTCTGCACACTCAAAGCTGCACTCCTCTTCTGCCCCCTCCAAATCATAATATTGCTGTTACCACTCCCAACCGCAACTCCTTCTGAATTAGAAATTAATGGGGGACAGGAGAAGATGAAAATAAAGTTTTAACTACGCATTTAGTTGTATTTAGACGTGAAGAGTCTGGGGTGTGAGGTTTTATTTTTAGTATTTCTAGCAGTAGTTAGGTTTTCCAGATGGAAAGATGATGCTACAAAGCACAGCGCATATTTGTCTCCATGAATTTCTGTTGTTATGTCTCGGGCTGAATATTCATGATGAATTGATCGGCGTGTTTTATTGGTATGTCTCACTTACACAGATTGGCTCTGGCTCTTACTGCCTATCAAGATGTTGATTCACCAACTGGTAGACCATTTTATTTATCTTTTTTTTTTTTTTCAGGGCTAACATTTAGGAGAAAAAAAACTTAAAATAAACATGAAAACTAAAAAATAATTGAAATCAGGAAAGAAAAGAAAGCCCTTATCAAATACGGGATTCCATCCAATTCTATTCAGTAATTGCAAAGAGGTGCATCATTGTCCAAGCTTGGCCTAATCAGTACCCTGCAGTATTGGTATTACCACATTACTGCAAGCACCTCCTATCTTCTTTCCCCAGATATGCTAATGGGAACAATGCTAACTTGTTTCTAAAAAGTCTATTAAGTTAATATCCAAACTGTCCTGCACTATACTTATAAGCTGCTGCTGTATGTCAGAATGTACACCGAGTCAGTGCGATGAGGCAAAGACAGAAGGATGCTGACTGACAAAGATATCCCTCTGTGTTATGCTACTTTTCAGTGATCTGTGGCCCTTCACTATTTCCAGTGTCAAAGTTCAGTCAATTTTACAGAGATCATAAATCACTCGATATTTTGTTACATTTGTCTCTGATTCATATTGACTTCCAAATAAATTCTTCAGTATAGTCAAACCATTTGACATTAGGGACTCACCAAATGAACTTTGGATGGAAACACCCAATTTCAACAGACTTCAGAGGTATCAACCTACCCCAGAATCAGACAGCAGATGAACAGAAATGAAGTATTTCAGACCAGTTGTTCAAGGGAAGCTGTTACAAGTCTGGTCAGAACTAAAAGTTCCATACAAATGTTCAAATTAATCTTTTCCAGAAGGAAAATGAAAATGTTCAGAAAAAACCCTGCGCCTAGTAAAGTTAGTACCTCACTTTTTGTCATATATCCTAAGACATACCTGTCTGTGCAGGTATCTACTTGACAACCAGTGTACGCTCCCATCTGACTGCACTTAACCTGGCCGACTTACATTAGTTCAGCAGACAGCCCCAAACGTCTTTTCTCGGGCATGAGACAAAGAAGTGTTATACAGAATCACTATTCACATTCTTTAAATACAGACAGTTCTCATTTTCACAGAATACAATGAAAAAGCATACAGAGAATATAGCTGATAGCCCCTCTTATAATACCAGCTAAATACTATGGGCTGAACCCTATTTTACCTAGGGATTAATTAGCAAGATTTTAAATTCATACTGGAGAGCCTTTTCCCATTTGAAGGAAAAGGGTAGGGGCCTCACATAAATGAGAATGAGATACTTAAAAAGAATTGTGACAGGTCATTTAAGAACTTAAATTTTAGGGACCATTTTTATTTTTTAGTGACATGCACTGAAATTTATTATCCCTTGCAATATGGATAACCTTCCAGGAAAAGAATATGAAACTGATAAAGGGAAGATAAAGGCTGCTGTCAAAAAAATGCCAGTCTCACACTGATGAACTTTGTACTGCAGAATGTATAAATAAAATTAGAGAGAGAGTGTCAATGTACCTTCATAAGGATGAAAGAAATTTTGAATGATAAATTAGAACTGGAAAGCTGCTTCCATGAGAAAATGAGCAGGTCCTTATTTAAGTCTTACTGGTTTCCCGTTCTTCTCATGTACAGGCACATCCTTAAAAGGTAGGTCACTGTAAGTGCTGAAAACACTATGTCATTGTTACAGAACTATAAATAAATAATACTTAGATTAGCTTCTCAGACATGCTACTTTAATGGCTCCTTAAAGAGCACATATTTTCACTCTTGGTAACAATAATTTGAAATTTTGCTTAATTTGTTTCACCTTAGATTCATGTTTCATGTGAGAACTCTGCTGAAATATTTATATAAAATCAGCTTCATGGAACAATAACTAAGATTTTTTAAAATAAATGCTATGATTTGACATTTTATGAGTGAGCAGCACTTGAAAGTGAGAGCAGTAGAAGTTTATGCCCAGAGTGCTAAGATTGCTTGCATGTCCTGCATATAATTCAGGTTTAAGAATTGATTACTATAGCAAACCACAAAAATCCAATATTTAATTTACTTACAAGGAATAAGTCACAAAAGCTGATACACTCTGAAAGGACATGTGTCTACTGCACTCACAGACCAATCAACATTTTTGTATGGAAATAAGAATATTTATGACAATAGCGAATGAAATCCTCAGAATATCTGACGGTTCAGTTCTCAAACATTTGACTCTTCCTAGTTCTGTGTATTATCTTGCAATCAAAATCAACACACTCTGTGTTTTGTGATGTGTGTTATACATATTCAGATCCACATGGTCATACACTGTAGTTATTCTAAATTGTACATGCAATTCAGCATATATTAGCAATTGTTTTGAATTTTTTTTAATTACTAAACCAGTAATATTTGAAATAATGTACGATTATTTGTATTTACTATAGACTCATGTCCACATCAAATGAGCAAAGGGGATGGAAAGATTTCTGCTTTTCCTTAAAGAAAGACTAAAGGACAGAAGGCAATTGTAAGACTTGCAAGTGCTGGCACAGCAAATAACCCACATTCACCTGGAAAGCGTGCTTTAGTAATGCAGGACTAACAGTCCAGCCAGCCACTTTCTAACTGAAATTTTATGAAAATCAGATTGCACACAGTGCAGTGACACTGGGGCATCAGCAATACTTCAGCCAGCAATTTTTTGTACTTCTGTTAAAGCGGCGTATTTAAGAAGTGTATTTCACTAAGTGTCAAGATTATGAGGACTACTTCAAATCCCCACTGGGTATATTATTTTGTCAGAGTAGATCTGTGAAATAAATCTCATATTGAAATGTTTGACTAGAGAGCCTGCTCAAATACCATGCTCAAAGAAAGCTTTTGGTTTAAAATCTTAGAATCTGATCCTGAAGATGTTCCTTTCATCAGCAGTGATCAATAGTATAAAATTTAAAGAGCAACTCAAGCATTAAAAGGAAATTTGGTGATTTTCCTGAAGTGAGTCTTGCAAATACTTTTAAGCTCTACCTCACTCTCAACCAACACCACTCCTATCTTATTATCTAATTTGGTAGGTCACTCACTTAGGAGCTCCTGGTAGTTTAAGTGAGAATAAACCGAACATTTTAGAAGCTACTGTACTGGTAGCGTCTATCTGATTTAACAAAATATACAAATGTTTCTAACATATTTGTTTCTCATAAGCTAAAAAGTAAACAAATATTAAAGCTTCACACATAGAAGTGTTTTGTTTCATGTTTTTTTTTAAAAAGAAAATCTCTTGTTTGATTCTAACTGAAGTTCAGAGCAGCTGAGTTGATTTTATTAAAGATAAAAAACAACATTCCCAAGACCTTTTAAAAGAGACTGTCTAGACTTTATTTAATAACTGTGAAAATACGGTGTCATAAATTAAATATTTTTGTACCTTTTAAGCAACAAAGTAATCATATAGTATAGTGGCCTCATCTAGGAAGTGGTGATGACATTTTAACTTACATCGGTAAATAACTTGGGTTTGCTTCCTGAAGTGCTGACATATCCTTTCAGCACAACTATGAATGCCTTTAGATTTATTTTTTTAAATTTCATTTATTCTAACAGTTAAGAGGCTATTTCCTTACCAGACAGCAACTGGTTTCACATTTTTCATGTAATCTAATTGCAAACGGGTGCTATGTCTCCCCATCCATGCTCTCTTCACAGGAGACAGAAATATGTTCTTATTCCCAGCTACGAGCATTGACTAGTTCAAGATGTATTTATAATTGCTTAATTTGTCTAGTTCAATCCCTGATCTGTCACTAAAGATACTGACTATTACATTAAGGCAAAATAAAACATTAAAAGCATAAACCTGTAACAGACAAGAACTTGCTTAATGTAAATGACATTGACATGTCAGTTCAGCCTTAGAAAGGTCTTTGGTATGATCCAAGAGTGCAAGGAGCCTCTTGTATCTTAGTAATACTAGATTTTACTGAGGGACAATACAGTCTTTCAAATATTTTTTTTCTCCCGTGCCAAAAAAGTTTTCCTTTCTACTAATTTAGTATTGTAGTTATATTTATTGTAACTGGTTGCAAGTTGCCACTACTTAAGCTATCCTGATGACTTAATTTCATTTATCATAAAAGTTAAATTTGGGATTTTGCAGAATAAACACTGTTTTGTATCATTTACAGTTAGGAAGGACCAAGAGTTACAGAATAAATTTTCCTAGATGTGTTAGATACATGATAGAGTTTTTGTTTTCCTTTTTTTTAAAAAAAAAAAAAAATAGAGGAAGTGAGCTTGTTGGGAAGTTTGTGGGTGTCTTTGGAGTAACAATCATGTTGAAAAAATCTGTGTTACTAGTTGGAAGATTATTTCCTAAGAGAACAGAAGCGTCACATCGCTTGTGTCAAGTGACCTCACAGTTTTCCAGCTAAAAGTATTTAATGGGCTAATCAGATATGTTCTTGGGATACTCCGCAAAACTGAAAGTAAATATTCACTGCTAGATTCGTGCGTGTGTGTATATATATGTATGTGTGTATATTCACTGATAATCTTGCGCGTGTGTGCGTTCTCTAAGACTTAAATTTCATGCAGATTTATCCACAGGATCTCAGGCAATAACTTCCCCCCGTTTATCTGTACTAAAGATTATGTAAAAACATTAAATAATAATAAATATCTCTGCAGCTAAAATACAGGTATAAATGACTTTTTTTTTTTTTTTTTTTTTTTTTAAAAAAAAAAACCAAAAACACGCAGTCTGCTCTGGAAGAGAACATACAGAATCACTATCAGAACTCCAACTTGTTGCTTCAACATAAGTTCCAAGCAATGAGGTGTTCACCAGGACATGAATACCTGGTGTCAACTCAATTAGACATATGACAAACATTTAACAGTGTTATGGAAAACAAGTTTTGACTGCTTTATTCATTTTTTGATTGGCAGAAATAGCTGCACAAGTAACATTTCACTAATGCTTCCATAATGCACCTGAAAATAAAATAAATTGTGCACAGCAATGTTTTAAAATTGGATGAACCCAATCACATAATTCTGGGAACATAATTTCTGGATAGTTGAGAAGATTCTCACTGGATAGGTAGACATAAAAATTTAATACCTTGCAGCACTTGTTTCTGCACAGGAAAAAAAAAAAAAATCACAACCTGCTGTAGCTAAATATGGGATACGTTTGTAATAATACCACTACTATACCATCACTTTAAATGTCAGTATTGATATTCAGCATGATTTCCTATGTATGATGGCTCAAGTCAATTATAATGACAGATAGCATCCTACTGGCTTATCTGATTACCTCTGACCTTTTAACAGCTGCAGAAAGCCAAAACAGCCTGAAAGAAGAACTCATGCATATATGACACAAAGCTGGAATTTCGTATCTGAGCCACAGTCAAGAACACACTGAATGTCAGCAGATTTCTGACAAAGCCTATAGCAAATAATTTCTTGGATGGTTTGGCACCACAACAGCCTGTCATTTATTATAGCTGAGTACTGACAGGAGACATAAACTTGATTAATTTTATATCAATACATGATATAAAAGTCATTACAACACATAGTTCATTTTAAAAACTTGGAATCCACTACCCAAAGTAAACATTCATTTTGATTATTATTTCTTTTATCAGAAGCTTGGTTAGATGATTTAAGGCATCATGGGCTTCACACAGAAACAAAAATCAATATTAAGTGCAATTGTGTATATTCAAAACTAAAGCACATATTTTTTGAACAACAGATTTCTAACCAAATACTCAGGCAAGCCTCTCACTGCTCTGGTGTCCTTGCTCATTCCTCCTCAAAGATAACTAGTCAAGTGTTAATCTGATAACTAGTCAAAATCTTATCTTTGTATTGCTAAAAAACCCCCATAATCACCTAATGCAAATCCTGTTACTTATAGGAATAAACAAACTCGATCTCAAATATTCCCCTCTGTTTTTAACAATACGAGTAAAAAGGTAGAAGTAGAATGAAATAAAGTGTTTTATTTCGTATTTCCCGTGTAATACTATCTTCAGTATCTTAGCACTTGGAAGTCGCAGCAGTATGTTGACATGTATATTTATAACAGACCTTATCGTTACACCATAGCATTATATGACAAGAATCATAGAACATATTCATTTTCTGAGGTAAGGAAGCTTTACAGCCCCAATGCATCCCCATCACCCATGCTCCCAGTCATTGTCCTGCAAAAGCCATCCAAAATGAAGCTGTATCTGCTTCTGATAACAGGCTGGTATTAATTTAAATTATCTTTGTAACCTTAAATTAATTTTCATGGAATTCTTCTTCAAACTGGTAATATAAGTTAGAAACTGTTTTAAATCTTCTCAACTCACCACCAGTAATAGAAGGATAGAATAGCACTTCTACAGTTCCACAATTAACATGAAATCTCAGCCATACTTGAGCAAACACCACAATTGCAATTATCTTTATCCAGACCACAGTTTCACCCTTAGAAATCAGTTATACCATAAGTTACCTCTACTGGGAGTAAATGAAGAGAACAAACAGTACAATACAACTCAGTAGTTATCTTGCTTGACAAATTTTAATGAAAACCAAAAAATAGAACCAACTTATAAAATTTATGAACAACTGGATTTGTAATATCTGTCTAACTGGAAACAATAAACAGAAAATTAAAACATCTAGAGTTTTTGGAGGGAGAATGTTTTTCTCTATACAGGAACTATTGCAAAAGAATTTCAATGCAGACTGTTGCAAACATCATACTAAGAAGGCAGAAACCTTTAGGGCCTGTCAACACTTCTGGCAAATTTAACTATCACAAAAGTAGACAATTTTTTGATGCTATGGAAAAGTTAAGGAAGTGCACAAGGCTTACGTTGAATTTTTGAGTGGGAGACGGAAGAGGGGAAAGGGCAGATGCTGTGCTTCTCCATCATCTGTGATAACGAGCCTCAGTGTGATGGACAGGCACATCTGACATCATCTGTCCAATGTGTACGTCTGTTCTAGGAGAGCAAAGTCAGAGCAAGAAAGTGGGGTTGCCTACAGCTTGAGGCAAAAGACTGTTAAAAGGAGGAAGCCTCAAAAGGTAAGGGGGAAAAAAAAAAAAAAAGGCCTCGCCCTTGGGTTCACAGAGGGCTGTGCAGCACAAGCCAGAAAGCCATTGAGCTGAGTTTGAGCTAAGGTCAAGGGTCTTTCCAAGGACTGGGATAAACCAGGGTTCAAAACCTTTTTACTTATATTTTATCTTACCAATTGACTTCTAGTTGCCCCCAAAATTAATTATGCTAGTTCATACACTAAAATGAAAGCTGTTATTTCTTAGTTGCTTGCTTTAATTTTAAAATGTTTCTGATCTCTTCGGGAGCTCATTTTAAAAAAGGGTCTGCCCAGGTCCTCTTAAAGGTCCCATCACACTCACACATCATGATCTTGCCCTCAGTAGCACCAGCTGCACATTTCCTAGGGCTCTGGCAACCCAAGTGCATTATCATTCCCTTACTTTGAGGACTCTGCCCTGACCTACAATGTTCCCACAGTAAAAATAATGGCACCTGATTCAATGGAACAGGGACCTTCTCTCCAATGAGTTTCAGAAAACTAAATATTTAAGAGATGAAAGAATGCAATTAGGATAGTAATACATATCAAACAATGTTAATAACCTTTATAAGCAGAGAGAATACCCAGTTTATTCAGCTATCATAAAACAAATATTAAACATACTCTGGGAAAAAGACATGTTATTTCAGTTCAGAAAAGTAATTAAAAAGTGAACAGAATGGCTTGGCAGCTGCACAATAATCCCCTCCAATATCTCAAACAGCCCATACCGGTACAAGATGCTCCACCCAGCATTACTAGATAGGAATATTGCTGCAATCATTGGAATGCATCCAATTTACTTGAGGTGTTTCTACTACAGAGGAATCAAAACAGTAATAATAAAAGTTTCAAGTGAAAATTTGAAATATTGCACCTAAAACCAGTGAGAAGAATGTGCCAGAACTGATTACTGTGTTCCTTCAACAAGCAACACAAGAATGTACTGATAGCAATGACCCAATGAAGTCAATACATGTCTGCAAGAGTACAGCAGTCTCTCCTCTGAAATATGCTACAGGAAAGGACTGCTATTTGTAAAGCTCTGTATACATGCCTAAACATCTATTACAACAGAAAAGTCAATTAATGTACAATCCAAACCTTGCTTTGGAGTATTATCAGCATGCAGAATAAAGTCAGCAGCAGTAAGAGCATGCTATTTCCTTGAAGAGTGGAGAAAATGAGGATGGTTTAATCAATACTATGACAATTTAAGTTTTGCTATCCTACTAGTCAACTCAGTAAACATTTATTGTGCGGGAAGGTAATGTATTGGAAACAGGGTAATCAGAGGAGAAAAGATTAGTTAGTGGCTTCCTAGGAAGCCAATCCTATTGCACATTCCAAGAGATGCTTTACAAAAGAAATGCTCCTTGAAGGCTTGGCTATCACAGGTATCTTATACAGCACACTTTGTATGCTTATGTTTACCTCAGAGCTTCAATTTAAAGCCCTCAGGCTTTCAAGAGAAAAGAACCCTTTCCCCTCCATTCTGTATGTGCTTACCCTATCCTCAAGTAAACACCGAACAAGTGGGTGTTTTACCAGTCTTTTACAAAAATGGAAGGTGGAGAGAAGACAGAGCAGATCACAGTGGTATCACAGTGCAGCTGACTGCTTCTGTACTTCAGGCAAGGTGCAGGCAACTGACACGGTCTGATAACTAACTTGCCAGAAAGAGGAAAGCTTTACATTCGCCATGTTGCAGTGCACTTTGTACCAGACAAACCCCACGTACTTAGGAGCCAAACTTCTGTATTAAACAATTTTTATGAAAAATCTGGGATCCAGTCATTTTTTCAGGACAGCTGAAACACTGAGTTGAGCACAAAAGTTTTGAACTGCAATACCAAGGCCTGCCAGCTGCATTTTCGCATCAAAAGCAGAGGAGTGCAAAATGGAGCAAATCCTCAAACTATATGTAAGGTAGGAAACAGAAAATGGGTCCTAAAGTGCCTAAAATAATCTCATCCTCGTTAATAAACTGGTCTTAGCTGCATATAAACTCTCTAAACTTCCACAGAAGATACATTCTCTTGTTCTTTTAAACCAGAAGCCACAAGCTTTGTGAAAAAAATTAAGATTATTTTTCAAATTCAGATGGTGATACTTTACAGTAAGTGGACTTTATTTAATGCTCAATTAAATTTTAATTGCTTGGTGACACTATTCATAATCATCAAACTAGCTAATGTTTATTAATAGCCATTTCTGATAGAGTATAACACCTCTGATCTCTATGTGAATTTGAGAAGACAAAAATAAATTGGATACAGTTGCCATCTGAACAATCACATTAAACACATCTCCCTTGCTTTAATGCTCAGGTAAATATAAGATATTTGATAGTTTAAACCAAATGAAGTACATGTAACATACTGCAGAAATTAGGGTAGTAACATCTCACAGGACTTGAAATCATTGACACAGCATTAGTGGGGCTGCAGACAGCCTCACCTTAGTGGCTGCTATCTCAAGACTTAAGTCATCAGATACACAGGATTTCAGTTCCCCTATAGAAGAACAGAGATCAGTGTTCACTGTACTATTTCTCTTTCAAGCACACCCTTTGAATTTTTTTTTAATCAGATATGTACTTACTCAAATGATTCCTTGCAATATAAATGAAAGTTTGATTTTTACAGAAAGCTAGTTATTTCATCATACTTTTCCCCATTCTTGTTCCTATCCTAAGATGAGTGTAGAGAAATTTAAGAAATAAGGATAATAAAAACTGATAATAGGGGAAAAATATTGGAACTCACTTCAGTGCAAATGCTATAAATCATCAAGCAATTACTACCTCACAGTAACTTCTTAATATTATCAGACACCTTAACATTCCATCTTAAATTAACAAAGTTATTCTGACAGCCAGACATTTTAACGCTCACCTCACTATCAGCAGTATTTCCTCATACATTTCTCTCACAGCAAACCCAAATCCTCCAAAATAACTTCTTTCCTTGCTGTCCTCCGGGCATTAGGTTTTCACAGCAGCTGCTTCTAATTGGTAGTTTGACGCTAACTGAGGGGAAGTAATTAAGCCCTTCATCATTCCCTCTTGACCTCCTGCCTTGTAGGTCATGTATTTCCCACTATGGAGATCAGGCACTACTAGAAAACCAGAAAATAGTGTATAAACATTTGAAACATGGATTTAGTATGTGGACATAATCAACATAGAAAACTCAGGCTACTGCCACACAGAACAAGTTTAACTCTAGGCAATAAGAGTGGGTTGGTTTTTTTTTTTTCACTTTTTCATTTTGGTCAGGGGGACTGACGTGTTGACCTTCCTGCCTTCTACTATCAGAACCTTACAGAAAGCTAATTGTGGCTTTGAGCAATTCAGTTCCTCCAGGAGTTTATATATTTATACCGGATAGCTATGAGAGGAGGTCATGAATTGTTCTCTGGAGGAAAAACCATAGAACTCAACAGAGCAGCAAGAGGAAACCCTAAGGAAAGTCTTTTTCTGTCACCATTTTTTCACGTTTCACAAACATCAGCTGCTCTATTCATTCTAATGCATAACTTTGTCAGGAGCAGGTTGGTTTTGGCGTTTTTTTCCATTCCTATTTCACCACCTAGATGTGCAACAAGTCTAATACTTAGTTATACAGAAGTCTGCTTTCTGATTGTGCTCTCCTCTGACTCTACCACATTTAGTAAGAGGGTCCCTATAGAGACCACTGCATGCAGCTGTCTGAAGTGACACAAGCATGTGATTTCTTATTCTGATGCCCTAAACAGTGAGTACTGCTTGTATCACCTTTAGCCAATTCACATGGGGGTCTCCAAGTGCAGATTAACAGGACTAAAACAATGCAGGGCAAGAACATAGAAGTCAGATGGCTGTAAAAGAATCTGTTTGGCAGCTGAAAGGGGAAAGTCCATGCCTCTGCCCACAGCACATACGTGTTTTAATGCATAAACAGTTACCGTGATTGTACTTTTCATCCCTATGGTATGGTACAACAGCAGCCTAGAGCATTATAATAAGGATAAATTTCCTGTTAGAATCCTTTTCTACGTCCTTTTCTGAGGCATGTTTTCTCTGGTCCTTCTAGTAATTAAAATAATCCTTCTCATGTTCTACTGTAAGCAACCTTTCTTCAGTTTTAATTACTGGCTTTATATCACTTCCAAAATGCAGAATTATTTTTTATGTAATAAATCAATTATTTCATAAAATTCACATCTAACTCAGTAAATAATCTTCAAACTTTTCTAAAATTTATTTGGTAAAGTTTACTTATGAAATCATAGTCTTATCTCTTTTTGCCGTACATACTGTGAACACTTAATTTTATACATTTGAGCAATCTCACTTGTATAAAGTATACTTCTTATGCATTATTTATACCACCATGTAGATGTCAACATGAAATTATCATCCAAATGTTCATTCCGAAATGTAATGTCTTAATTGTTTAGTATGTGCTAATTATCTTAAAATTGCCTCTTTAATAATTAAAAAATTTTAAAAACTTATTTTTTTCCCATCCTTGGCATGCAAAAAATCATGGCCTTGAACATAGCATGCTAGTCAGGAGACTGGACTCTGTGTCATGAGGAATTAGAGAGTCACCATCCTCTTGGATGCAAACACAGGTAAGAGCTCTGAAAGGTGCACCGGACTGGAGATGCAGAGGAAAGCACAGGACCAAACAATTCACCAGAAGCCTACCTGCTGTGCTGACTAGACATATCTTAAGTAGTTGTTGCATTAGCTTGATTAAAACACACAAGTTGCAAAGGGAATGGAAATGCCTGAGTCCTTGTTTTCAGCTGACTTGACTGGGAGTTACCTCCATGCCCCTGGAGTACCTTAATACCTTGGAGGCTTTAATACCTAAGATACTGTCACGCAAACTCAACAGCACGTAACACAGTTCCCAGCTATATTTAATTAGTAAAGCAAGTATATATTTTTTTTTTTTTTCCATTCTGTTAATACATTATGATTGAATACTTGTCAACCTACAACACATTTCCAAGAGTGACTAAAGGTTACTGTAACAGAACAGCAAGTTATATGGTAGTCTTCCATAGAGCTTGTTAACATTATCAGAATTACTGGTGAACAGGAAAAGTTATCCCTTGGGTATAGGATAAAGGAGTGTAAAATGCTATTACCTTCCTTTTGGTAGCTCTTTCAATAAAGCTGTTTTTAAATAAAGTCAAGAAAATGACACAGCTCTTTTCAGTTTTCATGTGAAGTAATTACAGCTCTACATCCTTTACTTTCATGTAATTTTAAATGAAAATTAAGCAGTATTAAATATTGATTGCTTTTCTCTATCATTAGACTTGATAAACTAAACATCTATACTGTCCACAATAGCATGTTTTTATTCAGAAAGATGCTATCAGTATCATCAGGTATTACAAGGGCTATTTTATATACAGTTTATGAAAATTGTAAATACCAGATTATTTTCCAATCCAGCATCTTTCGGTAACTTTTTAGAATGAAATAACAGTTTATTCTTTTTAAAAATTAAGAATTGAGTCTGTAGGTGGCACTGTTTCTCTTCAGGAGAAAAGAAAATCACTCACAATGAGATCGAGAGTCCAATACATCCCAGTGAAATTGCTGAATTTGTGCACGGAACACAGCTCCTAAGGAACGTAATTAAACTAAACATATGTATGTTATACACTCTAAATCTACTAATACAGTCTCTCTATATAGTATAGGATATGCCATACCATTTCCAATTGGACTGCAAGTAATCTAAGAATTTGAAGATCAAGGATCTTCAACAGATTTACACAGATTAATGTTTAATAAATTAATGACTTTAACAAGCTTAAGTGACAAAAAGTAGTTTAAAAAATAAAAGACAGTGTAGAAATCGGCAAACAATACCTAACTAAATCCCACACGATGGTTCATGCAGGTAGCTTGATTTAGGGTACGCCATATAGTTTAGCATATTTCTATTGTCTTGGCATGTCATTCCAGTATGCATTCATCCTTACCTCAGACCAGCTTTTGTATAGTAAAGGTAATTGGAAGTTTAATAGCATTTTTTGACTCTCATAAAGCAGAACTGTAGGTGTAACAAAGCATCTAATAAGGGGATTCTGATGTATTTAGTGTTGGTACTGGAAAGTGCCTATCAGAAATATATGTCTAGATTTCTGCTTGGTGACAACACAAGTGAAGTCCAAGTGATCAGCCTTAATCTTGAAACTGCTATGCATCTGAAACTGCAGAACTGTGCGTTAATTTGCTGTTTTACAGCATGTAAATAGGACAGAATAACCTTTTTACTGAGGAACAGATAATCTTAAACTATTGCTACTTATAAAGACTTTCTAGGTCTTCACAAGAACAAAAAACATTAAAAAAGACACACTTCTAACAACAGACGTGCTAATTACACTGTAGTCCAATAAAATATGAAGGACATAGGTGAAATATGCTCACCTTTATTTTGTCACTGCTCTGTGATAGCACTGGACACTTGAGACCGAGTTATCACAAGCCTTCCCATTCCAGGAAACAGCAGCCTCAAACTCCCAAACTTTGACACTCCTCATGTTCTTGGTCTGAAATTTAAATCATAGTCTTAGTCACAACTAGCATTTTGAAACAGCAATAGAGACCTCTTCAGAAAAATACTATTTATAAACATACTGTAATTTCATAGAATCGTAGAGTCATGGAATGGAAGGGACCTTAAAGACCATCTAGTTCCAACCCCCCTGCCATGGGCAGGGCCACCTTCCACTAGCCCAGGTTGCCCAAAGCCCCGTCCAACCTCGCTTTGAACCCTGCCAGGGAGGGGGCAGCCACAGCTTCTCTGGGCAACCTGTGCCAGGGCCTCAGCACCCTCACAATGAATAATTTCCTCCTTTTATCTAAATCTCCCATCTTTGAGTTTAAAACCGTTACCCCTTGTCCTATCACTACACCCCCGATCAGAGCCCCTCCCCACTTTCCTGTAGCCCCTTCAAGTACTGGGAGGCGGCTCTAAGCTCTCCCTGGAGCCTTCTCTTCTCCAGACTGAACACCCCCAACTCTCTCACAGGGGAGGTGCTCCAGCCCCCCAATCATCTTCGGGCCTCCTCTGGACCTGCCTGAGCAGGTTCACGTCCTTCTTATGTTGGGAAGCCCAGAGCTGAACGCATTATTCATTAAATGATTAAACACAATCTACTGCATATAAAAATCCGAACAATATGTATGGGGTCCTAAAAAACATTTCTGAGAAATCAGGAAACCTTCGTTTCAATGCTACATGTAAAAAGATTTATTGGCATGCATATATCATACTCAGAAGCACGTGGTTCCATGAGATGGGACTTACAAATCTGGAGATGATATGGCAGGTCATTAGACATGGGAGGCAAAAGGTGCTATCAACCAGTAGAATTAATATTTATTTACTTCAAAAGCAGTCAAAATCTCACCCACATTTTAAAACAAATAATATTTACATAATTTTTTTTTACTTCTCTTTATTATAAAAGATGTCACATAAATGTGCCTGTATTGTAAAAGTCCATTTCTTATAAGAATTCTGTATTACAAGAATTATATCTTCATTATGTGGAAGAGCTCAACACTTTTTATAACCTATCACTAAAACCTTACAGCATCTATATGAGTAATAAATTCACTACATTTTGTAATTTTGAAAATAGATAGGGCAATTTCTCTACCATCAGGTACTGGACAAGCTAAGTCCTAGGAGATTTAATCTTCATTCCCATTCTCTGGCAACAAGACCTCAGAACATAAATAACCATTTCTATATATAAATACAAATATTTTTGCTTTAAGTTTTCCTCTCCATCATTCTTCTGTTCCTTTCTCAAGGTGTTTATATGTGGTTTACATGAAAGAAAACAGGTTTCTGCGTATTGAAATAGAGACTGACTGTGGATTTGTATAACTTAAGCAGTTCAAACTTCAGGCAGAAACCTAAATATGTATTTTTAAATTATCCAAAAGAAAACCATGTTCTTCTTGATGTCACAAAAGCATCACTCAGCAAATGCAAAATTAGATAAATAGAAACAGCAGCAGCAGCAGAAAAGGAGTGTTAGCCTCTGGGGAAATTAAAGGAATCGTGCTATTCTCTAGCTGCACAAATCCTCATTAAAGACACTGAAAAATGTGTTTAAGGACATGTCTCAGTCTGCTACTTTTTCAATGTCTATCTCTTGCCTGCTGCTGTTGTTTTTCTAGAGGCCCCAGTGAAAAGTATCCTACAGTTTACAATGCTTTGGGGCCATTTCCTCCCTGGTTCCACTCCTGAGTGAGTAATTCTGTTTCAATAGCTGCTGTGAATAAGATTCCATTTTTACACATTTCATTTCCCTGGTTTTGTGAGTAACCACCAAAGAAAAGGAGAGAAGAGTAACAAAGGTAGGAGAATGGGAACCTTCACTCTCATTGTTCAGTAAGGACACAGAGAGGGGCTGAAGGGGCACGGAAAAAAACAGAAACAAGCCCCAGCCATTCCAGCAAGAACCTCCTGTTAAATCATTTCCATCTTGTTACAGTTCCATGATACAACCTTTTTTGCAATTAGTAAATTTGCAAAGGATCTTTCCCCAAATCTCTCGTGCTATACTGAGACTCTAGTGCGTTGCACAAACCCTTCATCTGATCTAGGCCTGAAGGAGCTGATCAGACAGCCAACACTGCTTCACTCACCAGTTCACAGGCAGGCTCCTTTCTGCAGCCTTCCTGGGCCTAGACAGTGGCAACTCTGTCCCTCTGTACTTACTGGGCAATCTGCTAACCCCACACCTGTAAGATAAAGCGAAAACAAAGATTATTTTGTCTACACAAACACAACAGGTAAATATTTTGTATAGACAGAATCAAACCTTCATGTAACAAAGAAATCAGTTTCAAATTAAAAAAAAAGGAAAGAAAAAGCATTTCAATACTACTGTGCTTTCATCAAGTAGGAAAGGTTTCAAACTTTCTTAACAGCTGTTTTAGTTTTGTTTCTTGGTGCAGTTTATTGAGTGAATGCGTTCTGAGAGCTTTAAATTGAGATTTATTTGTCCTTTTACTAATCATGAATCAACCTTCTTTTAGATCAATTAACTAAATCACTTTGGAGGCAGCTCAATGTATTCTTTATGGATGAAAACCTTTGTTCTTTATAGCCCATAATATCTCTCCACCCCAGTAAATACAATTAATAACCTTCTTGTTCACTAGTGTTTGTAACTTTCAGTGTTTCACAGCAATTCATTTCTTATGACTTGCTAACAAAAATAGATTTGAGTAAAACATCAATATTAATATCTGCTTACTTTCTCCCTTCTGTTCTTTCAAAAGTACTTAGTTTTCACAAAGAACTTTATAATGGTATTACTCATGTCACTATAAAACCTCAATGATTTTTTTTAAAAAAACTCTTTACAATTTAAAATACTGCTGCAGTACGAGTGGTTCTTTTTTCACATGTAGCATACATAAAACCAAAATAAATTTCAAGTTTCCACTCTGAAATTCCCAACTAGAAAACCTATTTAATTACAGTATTTATTAGCACAGGAAAGTATCTGGTCCTAATTTCTTCCGCAGTTTCAGCAGGACAGGGCCTTTGATAGATTACATTTCCTGTAATAGTACCTATATCCTTCCTTTCGTTAAAAATCATCCTGAGATGATAATTATTCTAGCTGAGGGCCAGGCATTCAATAGCAGCTGAGACAAACCACGGCCTGCCAAGAATCGGACTGCTTTGCTCAGAGCGCATTTGAGTCAATTTATGTATAATGAAACAGGCCAAGGGCTCTCTGGCCACCTCAGAATGGGATCCAGCAGCCCCACGATCCGTGCTGTCGTGTTAGCTCCGTTTTGAACTTGTACCCGAGCCCAAATCCCTCACCGCACATACTGTGTGGATTTGTACTTGGGTTTGGCGCTGGGAGGGAGCCAGCCCGCCCTGGCGAGGAAGCTGTTCATGAGGGGGCTCGGTGTCCTGCCCCGCCGGCCCACCTGCCTGACGGATAACTGTAGGCCGTGCCTCCCAAAACGCAGCATCTGTCCTTTCCTCCGGGCCCTGAGTGACCCGAGTGACCTGCCCCACGCCATTCCCAGCACTTCTGTACGATACTGGGCGCAGCCGAGCCCCTGTCCTGCCGAGGGGAGCCTCGCTGGCCCCAGCCGCTCTGGCAGCTGCGCGGAGGGGCCCGTGCCTTGGCGGCGTCACACAGAGCCGGGTCCTGCAGCTCTGCCAGGCCCAGTGGCCGCCGTGTGTACAGGCAGCACGGCAGGCAGGGGGCCGAGGCCTGAGTTTCTTAGTTTATCACGGCTCTCGGCCTTTTTTTTTTTTTTTTTTTAGGCTCGGTTTGCAGCATGTCAGAAATGAAGCCGCTGTCAGTTGAAGATAGAGGCACATTTCTCAGCGACAGACACTCCAGAAAGCCGCACTCACCCTCTAACACCTTCAGCAAAACAGCAGGCAGCAGGTGCTGACGCTGTCAGGGACATGTGTGAGGTCTGCACCTGATGTGAGGGTTGTATCGGGTCCAGGGGGGCGGTTTGGAGGGGTGGGGGGGCTGCAGGCTGCCTCCCGCCAAGGCTTTGAGGGGAGGTCGGGGCTGCCCCGCGCGGGTCAGCGCCGGCTCCAGCCCTGTTGGGATTCTAGAGGGCTTTCTGCGAGAGAATGGCCATGTCAGCAATCCTGCGTGAGAACGAGACTGATAAGAGCCTCAGCCGAGCAAGAATGCGATAAGGATGTGACCCTGAGTGAGGGGGGAGAAACTCGACGAGACAAACAACCCCCGGCAGGGGTTGGGACGGAAGAGGCAGTTCCCCAAGGCAGAAGCCTGGCATGGCTGATGTGGCACCTTTTATCCAGTCATAAGAAGGTTTAAAGCGCGGGCTAAGTTACCTGTCCAGTCTTGAGGACTTGTACTGCATGTTACTCCCGTGTGCGGGAGAACATTATAAAAGGGCTGAATTAGTTGTAATAAAGGGGCATTCCCTGATCACATTGGTCCTGTGCGTGCTCGGCTCTCCCGCACAGCCCGCTCTGCCAGGGCGGCCCCGCGCCCAGGCCGGCCTGCAGCAGTGAGGCTGGTGCCGCCTGGGAAAATGCATTTGAGGAAGGACAAAACGCTGCCTGTCAGCGAGGTGTGAGGGGAAAAGTGTGACAAACGGCCCTGGGAACAGCAAAGCCAGAGGAGAAGGAGGTGCTCCGGGCCTGGAGCAGAGGTTGCCCTGCAGGCCATGAGGCTGCCGAGGAGCAGATGTTTCCCTGCATGGAGGGGACTTTTTTTTTTCCTGTGATAGTCATTGGTAAGTGATCTCCTTGGATTTATCTTTACCCACAAGCTTTTTCATGGTATTTTCTCCCTCTGTGCTGGTGAGCAGTGGGAAAGCAGCTGGGTGGGCATCTGGCAGCTGGACAAGGACAACTCACCACAAAGAATATAAAATTCACAATATACTTGTTCTATCATGAAGGATGATCAGGAGACTAAGAGAGTATATGGTGCAAAAGGCTCTCTGCCTTGACATGACCAAGGCCTGCAGGCTGGAGTGACAGTGGTACCCTCTATACCATCATCAAACGGGGGTGATGGAGCATCTCTCCCTGGTACAGGTGCCATTTTCACCAGTGCAGATGCCTCCCAGATATCCTTCATTCATCAGGACAGCACACTTGTGCAGTAAACCTCCTGTGGATCCAGAACAGCCAATGTATTTGGATTTTTTTCTATAATCTCATTGTAGAGCGATTGGCTGACTATGGTAGACTATGTGACAGCTAGCAAGTCCAATTTATTTCATTCCTGCCAAAATGCTGTGCAAATGTGGTTTGGTCTGTCAGCTGTCACAAGTGAAGGACTAGAAAAATAAGGTAGATCCAGAAACAGAAAAACTGCTCCCTTTAAAATATTGCTAAGATTATTTTGCCAGGCTAAGTGTTCATAGTCATTACTCCACATCACCATCACTGCCTGAATTCTTCCTTCATTTGAAGTTAAATGCCTTTCCTATGATCCTTACTAAGGTTGCACTGAAAACTGAAGTGAATGTGGACGGTTATTTTATTGATTTTTATTTTAGGAATAAAACTAATGTTTCCTTACCAAATAACCACATTCTGAGGGCTCAACAATATTTTTTTTTCTTAAAAATCTTACAGGTTGAAAATAGTTATGATTCTCATTCTCCATTCTACTAGTGAAATCAAAACAGAATATGTTTGTTTCACAAAATTTTATGACTTTTTAGATTTAAAACCAAAATTATTCAACAAAATAGATGTATAACACGTTTTATTTCTTATGACAAAACAACCTGCTAAAAATATCAGCACACATTAGACAGCAATACTCAAAGATACTGGTTGGGTTCAACACAAAATTGCCTGCATATTCCTGGGAAGAACAGACAACAGAACTACCTATGGATAATCTAACTGCATGTTAAAACTGCTGTGAATTACAATCTGAATGAAGAAGTAGTTGAGAGGTTTTTCCTGCTTCTTCTTCTTAACGATAATAATAATAATGATGATGATGATAACAATAATAATAATGGGTAGCACTGGAAAATCAGCCCAGCATGGAAGTCTCCCTATTGGCTCCATTGAGACATCTGCATGAATAAAGAATTGTACTTTTTTCAGATATTCTTGTCGTCTCCCTTTCCCAAAGCTATAGGGCCCTGGAGATTACTAACTTTTCCAGTTAATTAACCTAATTCATCATGCAATTTTAATGTCAAATGCTATACTATTCTTAACTCCCATTTCAAAGACTCATCCAGGAATATATTCATTTTCTCATTTAACTTGTGTATTTCACTGTTTTACTATTTCTTGATATTCTTAGGATTTTTTTTTTTCATATGGCTAAAACATTAACTCTATCTAAGAAATATCAAATAACGGAGATCACTTTATTGATTCCCATAGAAACAAAGAAGCTTGTATATATTTATGCACTGGTCAGTGCCCCAGATTGTAGTTAATGTTGGCCTTTAGTCTTGCATATATAGTTCTACCCAACATCAATGAAACATTTCCTTCAATTTTTTTAAATAATCAATAATGATAAAATAATCATATTTAATGCAAATATTTTACTTTAATGTAAATCCTTAAGAAAACACTATAATCAACAGAAATACAATAATGCAATAGTATTATTCAATTTCTCAAATTTCATTTTGAATTTGTCTATTTACTTCACAGTGGCTTTACTTGAAATGGATCCTATCTATTTATTTAAATAATTTAAGGAATCTTTTCTGTCTGAGATAGATTTTAGTGGTTTTGTCATTAAGGGTATAATCTCAAGCTAACTGCACTATGCACTGCTTCTCTGAGTAATACTGAAAGAAATACTGGAAGACAAAACATGCATCTCTTGCTTCATTGCTTTGTACAAACACTACAGAAAGAAATATCAAATGTGACGTAAGATGAATTTCAAACTGGTCATGCAATCAGAAAGTTCAAGTAGTATTCTGTAAACTTTTAAGATGGCTCTGGGGCACCACCGCAGAACTGAGATAAAAGAGCAGAGATAATTATCTATTCTCCTAAAAGAACACTCTACCTCTAAAATGTCAGGTTTTTGACCATGATCAGTATTTTGCAGAATAGATGTTTATCAATAGTTGATAAGACATTTTTAAATGAAGCTTTCTTCTTTTGTTTTTCTTGTGGAATTTCTTTTTAACTCTATTGGTTCTTAACACTGTTAATACAATTTGTAACATTCAGTAGTTCTTAATTTGTTCTGCTGAAAAACTCCAGGGAGTAATAATTTATTGACCTCTTACCAAAAGCACTCATTTTCTACATATTATTTTCTTTTTTCTACATCTCTTCTTTTTTTCCTTCTTAGATAATTTCTCTAAAATACAAAGCAGGAAATTTCTGGGCAGATATTTCACTGAATATACTGGACAGCAGTTGAAAGCGTGAATCTTTTGTGAGTAAGAACGATATATAGGGTCATCTGGTGATGGAGTGGTATTAATACTGTAGCGCCACATGTTCAGTTCTGAGAGCTTCCCAGGTTATAAACTTGAGCATGATAAAAGGACAATGCTCTCAGACTCGGGGACAAATTTTCTTCTTCTCTGAAGACCTACCTCCTAGTTAGACAGTCTTGTGATACCTGTCTGCTGGAAAAATTTGCCTTTTCAACCTACTTCAAATTGACGGCTTCTTATTGAACAGTAGCAGCAGGGAGCTCCCGAAGGGAGCTAAGGTGGGCAGTGCTGTCTGGCTGCTGATGGAGGCTAACAGAGAGCCTACATCTCTCTGTAGGCACCTTTCCCAGAATTTTTAATTTTGAGAGGAGATCTATTTGCAGGAAAATAGTTCTGGAGAGAGAAGCAGAGTTTAATCATCCTTTAATCTGCGACTCTCATAATTGTTTACAGTAAGTTTTCTTCTGTCTGTGACAAACCCCAAGAGTATGCCACTGTCACTTAAATTGTACTGAAAGCTGTGCACAAGGCTGTTTACAGGGATTTTTAAAATTCAGATCATTATGACCTAATGATCAAGCCATTACAGCAAAGTGCTAAAAGCAGAGACATACCAACTGTAAATATAGCTTGCATCTATGCCAGATTTGGTTATCTCCTGCACTCCACGTTATTGCTACAGAGAGCAATAATGTGAATCATCTGATTAGAGCCACTGACAAAATTCTCAACATCAAAACTGATGAAGTCAGTGAAAGCTGTGCCAGGATTTTACCTATTGTATTCAGCAGATTGTATTAGCATTTTTACACAATGCAATATGTAATAGCTGCTTTTTAACCTTATTTTTTTAAAAAATGAAGCAAGCCCCTTCTTAGTAAAATGTATTTGGATTTACAGCAGTTTCAGACAGAGTCTCTTCTCTACTTGGGAAATACATTTCCTGTTACTACTTCATAAAGCTATATAAAAAGTGTGAACAACGGTTGTATACCTTGAAATACAGTGGGTGGTTTCAATGTGTTTATAGGTTAAAGCTCCATTAGGGAACCAAACACAGAAACATTAGATGGAGCTTTTTATTTTTATTTGCACTTGTTTTTTATTTCTGTATTTTACAATTAAACTACTTGTTCAACCACATCGACAATTACAAAACATCAGATATCTGTGGTTTTATTGTCAGTCACCCACTGTTTTTCTGCTTGTGGAAGTTTCTTGGCTCTGACACTGATAAATACCATAGAATAAACTGTTTCTATATTTAAATCTATAAGCACTACATGGTTAGCAATAACTGTTACAAGTATTGACTTTATCTTCCTCAGTTCAGGACAGTAATTCCATTTTCTGATTGCAACTTTGCTCAAACATTAAATTAAAAGATGTAGAAATGCAACCCATTGTTGAAAAGTAATTTGGTATGTTTTTAGGCTTTTTTTTGAGAGAGACAACTATTAGTAGTATAACAACTTCTTGCTTAGTGCTTGTAAATCAGCAACCACACTGAAAAGCAGCATATTCCTCAGACGGAAACAAAAACAAACGATTAAGATGAAAGTACTTCCATGTCAGCCTGCTAATTGAATTGAAATAGGAAAATATGTAGCAGAAGTTAAAAAGAAAAGCAAGTAACCAAACAAATACGGGTTCAATTTATTGCACAGTCCATGCGACAGCATTAGTGAAACCTAGCTTACTATTTTCAGGATTATTTCTGTTTGCAGATCCTGTTTCCTTAGTGACCTATCTGCCTTAGCTTCAAACCCAGCAACTGCTTCAGAGTTGGATATTAAGAGTAATGGAAAACCTCTCTGTGCTCTGGGTGAGCGAGGTGTCATCATGACCTCACACCTCAGGTGCAATATAGAGAGCCAACCCTACATTTATCACTGATTCTATTCTAGGAGGAAGCAGGAGCCTTAGAGCCCCGCCCGCCTCTGAGAAGTCACTGAATTTTGCTTTTAGTTGCTTTTACATCCTTTGTAATCCACTTGCAAGTGTATTTCTTGCTATTAGTCTTGAAATCCTAAATTGGGACCATGGAATTCATCTGGATTGTTTTCTGGTAAAGAGTGGTAAATTTGTATATTTATAGTCATGCAATCTTCTTGTTTCAAGCATTGGTACAAATGCACCTTGAGTCAATTTTGTTGATAAAACTGAAGGAATAGATTAGACATCCATTTTACAACACTGGGATTAGTAGGAATTTTACTATTCTTTGTATATACATCAGTAGTATTAAAAAAATGAGACCAGGAACCATAAGAGTTATAGATCTGATAAGAAAAAGGTGAAAAAGGGCTGAGCACTTGTTTCTCATGACAGAAGTGCTTACAGCTTTACCCATCAAAAGTAAAAAATAAAGTCATAGCTGTTCCCTGTATTTTAAATCTCTACTCAAATGTGTTTTCCCAATTATAATAGATTTTAAAATATAATTATACTCTCAAGTTAAGACAGACACTGGTCTCTACCTAACTCTTCTCCTAGTAAAAACATGTACGTATCATGCCTTAATATGTCAACTCATTAATATAAAATCTCTTGGTTAGGATGTTAATGTGCACAGTCCAAAACTACTGACAGAACTTCAAAAGTGATTTGTATGTGATGCAACGATCAGTTCCTACATCAGACAGCTTTCATAACTGGATGAAACAGTGTAATTGCGTGAAGCTCCTACAGGAGTGAAAATGGTATCTAAGTGAGATTGTAGCAGAATAAGCAGCTCTTGAAAGCCAAGGAATAGAGGCCAAGATTCCCACCTTTGTCACAAACACAGTTGGTGACTTCAAGCTTCTAAAAATTATTTACCATAATTGTATGTCAGGAGAACTTTGAGATCTTTGAGTAAAAGATGCTCTTAAAATTGCAGCTCTTGGAACCAATATAGGAAAGAGCTGTTGCCATAAATATCTTACAAGACATAACCAAATGTCTCCAGCTAATGGTGATGTATTGATAGATTTGGAAATATTTATGGTAATCTGAAAAAGCATTCTTCTAGTCCTAATGTGAAGATAGTATTTCCAGTTTAAGTACCACAGACCACATTCATATATACCCTTAAATGACAACAAGCAATCTAAAAGCTTATTACCTTACAGCAGTGATATATTTAATTTTAATAAAAATATAACTGTGACATGCCTGACCTTATAAATAATATTGATGTATTAATTTTAAATATTATTTGAATGTCATAGTGGTAATAGCAGCCTAACTGGACTCATAATTAATATAAACTATGAAATTCTGCTATTTTACACAGTGCCTAGAAGAACACCAGCAGTAAGAGTAAGGAAAGTGTCCTCTTTGACCCTACCTCTACACCAGCCTATGACAAATCTAAGATGTAAAATGTTTAAATAACATATGGGCTACACACAAGTCCTTCTCCAAAAATAACAGCAGAAAAATTAACTTTTCTGCATTGTGAATCCAGAATTATATGTTATGTTAAGGAATTGGCATGACTTTAGTAATCTAGAATCCATACTTCAGCCAAGTAATTTATAACTCTTTTTATTAATAATGACAACTGACAGTATATCAGCTCCACTGCAATAAGAATCACTGGTTGTTCACAGAAACTCAGTGCTTATAAAACCTCTGACAGAAATCCACTTATTCTGCTCACTACTACCTTCTGCTTGCTCCTTTCTCTCATTAACCATACCCCCTTCTCTGCTTCAAACATGATTTTGTCTTTCAGGGGCTTGTCTTATTTGAATATAAAAATGGTAAAAAGACTCAAATATCCACTCCATCAAAATCTATGTATGTAAATCTTATGTTTTGCAGGTTTTAGTAAGATGACAAAAAAGAGGTTTCTTCAGTTTGCATTCTGAACATCCCTATTTGCAATAACCATCCATTCTGGAAACAAAAAAAGGCCACAAGGTGTCTAGTAGTGTTCATGGAATTCCACACTGGATTTTATATTCACTGTAAAATCCAGATAACAACAAAATGAAAAAAGCAGCAAATAAATAATATTTACGAGAGATAAATTCTCAAACCTAGAAGAATGAAAGATCTAGGCTGTCTGACACACTGCATTTTAAAGGCTATGGGAGAAAGGTGTCCCTGCCCATGGCTGAGCAGTTCTAAGAATAGCAGCAACGCAAGGTAATAAATTAGGAAATTAGGAAAGATGTACTTTCTTTAGTGCATGATACATGACTTGTTTGACAAAGAGTTTGACAACGTAACCGATTGTAAGGCTGCATGGTAAATGTTTCAATGAATTCAGGGTACTGCACTTCAGAATCATACAAGGGATTACTGTCTGACACACTTTGTCCCCACCCTTAAGGACATAATTTACTGTGCTGCATTTGCAGATGTGGTTTGCAGCACAGTCTACAGTCTTCCTATTTCTTTTTTTTCTGATGTGGATACTATTACCTAATAATAAAACCAGTTGCACGTGTATTGACTATACCAGTGCAAATGAGACACTCAGATGTCTTCAAACATTCTGGATGTTCCTCATCCAGGATCTTGGAATATGGCCATCCTACATGGCACTAGGTAAGGTTGATTTGGGTTTATCAGTTCAGGCTCTGAGATACAAAAATCCAGTTTTATTATTTCCATACTGTAAAGCATTTTGGTCATGCTTCATAAATAAACACATATCCCTCTGTACTTTCAATGACTCAGAGTTCTGAAGAACCAATATAAGTAAGGTCCAGAAGAGAGAAATAAGGACACTGGGGCTCTGTCTTGGCTGCTAATGAGATACACACATGCTCTTTCCCCACAGCGATTTAACTAATACCTAACAGCATGTTGCTGTCAAATCCTAGTGAAGACATCGGCATTTTTTGCCTCTGTACAGTCAAAGTCAGCGTTGCCCTTGCTTAAGTTACCTCATGTTTAAGCTACTGTTTCTCCTTAATATTTATTTGTGTACTTTAAAGAACAGCTTTCTGTAAACAGCCACCACAAAGCTCATTTTTCCTCAAATCACCTTTAACATGAAGATATTTGAACACTGTTGATTTTCTCAAAGTGCTTGAGAAGAATTACATTAAAATGTGCCAAAGGTTCTTTAAGTACTCAGGCTTAAAACTTGACTTTTCAATTAGCATGACAATAGTGTCAGTGCTAATAATCACCTAACCAGAATTAAAGAGGACATCCTGAGACTTTGGGAAAATAAAATGTCTTGATGCATAAGTTTCAAGCATAGCACATACACATCTAAAATATAAAATATAAACAGAAAAAAAAATTGCCTGAAATATACAGGCTGTTCCAGACCCTTTTGTCTACCCTTTTACATTGATTACACTTTTCTTCTTCTTTTCCTTTCTAAGCCATTATCTATCTTCCTTCCATTACCTATTCTTCCTCTTTCCTCACTGACTCCCTTCTTTTTAATTCAATCACCATCCCTTGGTGTCTGGGCATTTTTCATTTCAAGATTGTCCAAACACAATATCCTCTCCACCATGCTCTAATTATTTAATTAGATATTCATTAGTAACTGTTTTATTTACTATCTTCTGCATGAACTGCTTTCCTATCTCCAGCATTTGCCAAAATATTATAAACACCTCTTTCTTCTTTTTCCTTTTCTTTCCCCAACAAAACCTCTGGTCTCTGCCTTTTTTTATTGCTTCTGTTTATCTTATACTGTACATTCAAGATGTTAATTCAACTGTTCTTCCAACTGCCAATATCTCAATGCAGCATACAATATAGTATCTTTGAGGAAAAATGAGTGCTTCTTGGTGTATTTCTTAAACTAGTTTTATCTTATCTTCCTAAGAAAACAAGAAAAGTACATTTATCATATGTGTCCTCTAAATAATTTTGAAATTAATCACAAAGAAGTTAGAAGTTGGAAAAGAAGACATCTGAAAGACAAAAAGGTCCTACGAGTTTTATAGTCATCAGTGGCTACAAGCAATAGGAGATAAATATTAGGTTTTGCAGTGAAGAAAGAGATCTTAAACAATGAGCTCACCAGTCCACCAGCCAACTGCATGCATCTTCCATCTCGGTCACAGTACATGCTGTCATTTTACCAGTGAGAGTGCTGAGAAGATGGAAAAACAAAGATATTTCAATGGGCAGAAAGGGAAAGATAAGACTTTTTTTGGCAAAGTCACCTATTTTGGACACCTATTTTCTAGTGTTTTGTTTAAAGAGCTGTTTATATATGTCTTGATGTGTATCTGTCCATCCATCTGTGTAACAGTTAAAAAATTATTCCAGGCAGAAAAGATTATCTGATCATAACAAATGAAATGAATTTTAAGAAGCTAACATACAAAAGACCATGTGCAAAACTTATGAAGAATCCCTGAGTTAAGCCAAACAATTCCCAGTTGATAACTTCATTGATTTTAGGAGATGAAAGGCTTTTAATAAGATGGAAAGAGAGAGAAAAAAAAAATCACAAATAAGCAATAGGGAGAGAGTAATAAACAGGCGTTTTTCCCATAGCTATGACTGAATTAACTTGAACTGAGCCCAGGTACCTGAACTCAGAGTAATAAACAAATTACTGAGAATTCCTTCTCCAATTAATTGCCTTGTTGTTTTACGGGCAGTTTTTTTTTTTTTCTGTTCTGAACTATTGTGAAATTAGGTCTTTTTGAACTAACTCCATATAATTATAGTACTAATGTTCCTCTTACTTTAGGCTAAACTTCTTGGATGGCTTTGCATACAGAACTCTTCTGTAAAATATCATCTAACTGTACAAAGATCTTTCATTCTGGGGGATATGTGCCCTATTTTGACAAATAACTTACTTATAAACACTGAAACTATATTACAACTGCCTATGTGGAATTACTAAGGACTGGAGAAGGTCAAGACATTTCCTTCTACCTCCAAAATTCTAATCTCACTTCTCTCCATTGCAAAATTCAAAATGGAGCTATGAGAAGCTTTAGCTACACTATTTCCACTAATAACCATACACTTATACCAGCACAAATTCAACTCCCTTCACAACAAGTCTACATTTAAATTTTCTTTCTTATGAAAAGACTAGAAGTGTAGTAGCAGCACAGTGAGAAGGGTAATATATTATAACAGAACAAATTGCTAAATCACTCTCCTTACAACAATTCTGTATTTTTTCTAGTGGCAGAAAAGTACCTGGTAAAAAACTATGGAAGGCCATGTTTCTATCCATGTCTAGAAGAACTGTTTCACACCTAAATACCTGCTCTTGAATATATTTTTTCCTTTAAATTTTCCACCAAAACATCCCCTCACTTAGATAATTTTGACTACAATTATTCAACTACTGTCAGCAGCTGATATCATCTCTCACATCCATACATTGCCTGAAATGATTTATATTATGCAGTACTAGGTACATTAGTCCTGAGTTTACCCTGAGTGTCAGGACTGAGAAATGCATTAATTTTGTTACAAAGATTGTTCTTCAAATAACAGGTATATTTGATAGATAGCTAGATCACTGAAACACTTAAGCCCCTTTTGGAACATAGAACAGCTGGAAGGAAAATAAATTGCCAACCTTGTGGGATCTTTGTTCATATCCAGCTCTGCAACTTGGTGACACTGCATAGCTAAAATGCTTTCCTTGAAAGCTGACATTTTGCTTGTGCCAGCTGAGAAGCAATGGAGATTCTGGCTGAAAGGATATACTGAAAGGTCATGCCTCCGTGTGAAAGAGTCATATGGAAAGACCAAGAGATATTGGAAAACTGAAACTTAACCAAGGGACATATGGAATGACTTCAGCGAAGGAATATGAAGTTTGATAGGCACAAGACACTCATGTATGGGTTTTATAGAGTTTCTTCCTATGTCAAGGATATAAACTATTTACAGTCTGATTTTGTACAGCTTACTGAGATCACATGCATTCATAATCAAGCTTTTTCTTTATTTACCATTTCCCAAGCTGCGTGCCAAGGAATTTCAATAGTGTTATTTTTGGTTATGTATAACATAAAGATGTTGCAGAAGAGAGTCCCCTTGAGACCTATGAAGCACACCTGCTCAGCAATTTCTTTTCATATTCAGACTTGTCAGTTGTCTTCTTTCCAATCCATTCAATATGTGTCATGTTTATTTTATATCATTTGAGTGTCTCGAAATCTCGTGTGGTACCAAGCCAATACATACTTTACAGAGTATGTGCATTATAGCATTGCAGCTGTAGTCATTATCAGTGGAAACGTTATCTAAAAACTTTCTAAAAGTTGAAAAGCTCTGTGTGTGTGTGTGTGTTAAGACTCATGATTAAGTACTTGTAAGTTTTCAAGTATTAAATAGAATATGACAGTTCAGAAGCACAAAGAAAAAAAAAGATTAAAAAAAACCCCTACTGCTAGAGATGACAGCAAGTAAAACTCTGAAAGGCCTACATTCATCAGATCTGCCTGTCTCCCCTGCCTCAAAACAACCATGTCCTCCAGAAATACTTCATCAAAATCAGAATCATTGCCAGCTCTAACCAAATACAGGATGGGAAAAGATTTCTGAGCTTTCTGACACTGTGAAAAAAACATCCTAATTCTGTATAAACCAAGTTTCCCTCAATCATTGACAGCTAGCTGGTAAGATACCACCTCTCTACTACAATGAAGAGAAAATTAAATTTCACATATGACTGTAGGCCAGGGTAGATACAGTTGTTCCAAAATTTTCTAGAGTCCTTTTTCTCAGACTGTTTATTTTCATAGACCTTTTCTAACAGTGCGGGTATTGAAGGATGAGGTTCACAGTCTCACTGAGTATTTATAATGATTTCTCCCCTCAAGTGAACTTTCAGTTCTTTCTATTAAAAAACGTATTTACATGATTTTTTTTTCATGTACCTTGTACCCCTTATATTCCTTGAACAGGAATTCAAATTAATTTATGTACAATCTAAACCAGGAAAAAGAAACATACTGCATTGTATGAATAAATATAAGGGACCTTTTAATTTTTTCACAGTATTTTTTTCTTTTTCATAGTATGGACTTATATCAGATATGGTTATAGTCTTGTAAATAGAACACACTCCTATTTTCATGATTTCTGGTCTCTCTGTGTTTCTGTTTACAGAGATGAAGGTAGCAGTCATTAAAGAAGCTAATCCAAAGAGATCTTCAGTTAAATTTTTAAAAATAGCTAAAATTAATTGTTAATATTTGATGACTTATTAAAAATCAATAATCATATTTGTAAGCTACATATTGGACTTAAATTGTTCTTAATATTGACTTTCCAGTCTATCTTAAAATATTTGGACACTATATAAACTGTAATTCAAAGATCAATAGCTTCAGTTTAGGCAGAAATGTCACTATGTCTTAAGGGAATAGGAGTTTATTTCAGCAAACTTGAAAGTAAACTCTGAAGCAGGAAATCTACTTTATTTCTCATAAATATTTTGTTTCATCAGCTGTGCTAAGGAGATTAATCATTAGTACTGTTAATTCTTCTACTACACCTCTTATCGTGTCAGTGTTGCACTGTAATCGTAAATTGTAATAAAGCCAAAATCAGCTTAAACTAGTTTGTTCCATCTAACTTCAAAATTGTTTATATAACTCTAAACAGGAGGGAAAACTTTATGAAGAACTTTATTTATGTTGTGTATATTTTATTTTTTGTCACCAAAATATCAGTGAGACAGTAATAACAATAAGAAAACTAACCAGTCTTGATGTGAGATACCTTGGCACTAAACTGTCAATTTTTGTCTTTTAAAGTAAATGTGATCAAGAACAAGTGACTGCTGAATGTGTGGTTTAAGTATAATTCTTCATCTGAAATAGTCTAGAGATTATAGCTGGGATAAGATCCCAGAATTTGCATCAGGATGCTAAATCCCCCTCATTTTTTGGGCAAGGGAAAAAAAGTGTTTTACATTTGAGATTTAAGGCTCAGTGACAAAGGACTAATGTTATCATGCTGCACCCCTACATTAATAAAGTTGAAAAACATGTAAAAAAATATAAATTTACACTTTTATACTTTAAAAAAATGTACAACTAAGTTTGAAAACTTGTGATTTCATCTACTCGAAGTTTTCCATATTGTCAAGATGAAAACAGATTATGGTAAAAATAAACAGAAAAAGGTATATTTAATTATCTAAACATGAACTGAAATGTCATGCTAGATGTTTGACCACCTTATCATCTGTGGTTATTGTCAAGAGTATAAATTCTGCTTTATCTAGATCAAACAGAAGAAGAAAAAATAAGTCTGAGAAAGGTTTATAGGATTTTCACTATTCATGTTAAATAGATATATAAAGTTAGGCTATGAATCCAACTTTTGTTTTTAAATTTAATGACACTTTACCAATGACATGATGAAAGAGTATCACTTAATGCCATTAAAATACTACTTTTCTCCTAGCAGGATCTCAAGTTTCAGACTATTCTGTGCTTTTGTCTCAAGAAGAAAAAAAACCACAAAACTTCAGGGCTTCAGGGAAACTTATGTTCAAATAAACACTACTTTCCACTTAAAGCGTAATATTAAAATATCACACTGAATTACCTTCAGATCTTTTTACATGTTCCTAAAAGGAGAAAAGTTTATGACACTGTAAGGTGACAAAAAACTTTTGTATTTTAGGCAAAAGCCAGGAACATTTCTTAGAGCTATCTTTAATGAAAAGTACATTTAAACAGTCAACAAAAATTACTGCACTATCTGTTCGTTCAGCATGTAGTAGTACTGTAGCATACGCAGAAATATCACCGTTAATTTGCCCATCTGTCCAACAGATGTAATATGACATCTCTCTCCCTCTTTCCATCTCTAACTGCCTACCTATGTATAGTACAAGACTAAAAAAAAAAAGGTAGCTTATCAGACAGGGTCTTTTTATATACCTCAGTCCAGAACTACCATTTGTAGCAGACATACAGCATTATTTCTCTCTTGCCCTTCTCAAAGCCTGCAGGGAAACGTACGTCAAAGTGCATGCTGCCTGAAGTTGCATCTGTTTCCCTTTTGGAGCCTTTGCTATGATGTCAAATACATTATAGGAAGTTCAGAACAGCATTTTTTGCTAGGAGTGCTGTCAAGGAGACAATAAGCAAGTACGAGACCTCAAAAGCTATGTTAGAGAGATTTCAGCTCAATGGAATTTTATGAGAAAATTGTGGTTTTGGGAGGCAGAGCTTTGAGAAGGTGATTTCTGTTGAATTTCTGATCCTCTACCTTACAGGCCTAAGAATTTGACACTTGGATCCAAGCAGTCAGATTACTTTCTAGAGTTGGGAAAACATTCAAATATTTAACACAATCTTCACATCTGGATCACAGCTTGACAGTTTAGAAAGGGAATGAAAAAAGAAATGAATGACTTTCTTTGGTACATAACATTTTGTCCGTACTCATCCTCTCAGAGTATCACAGAAGCTAATGAGATATGAGACATTATCAGTCTTGGGTTATATTTTCAAGGCAGGGATGAATAATTTTTTTCCCCACGAACTATTGTTTCAGGAAGAGGTTGAGATTTTTATCTACCAGCATTCAGTGTTTCCTGTAGTTATACCATAGAGTTCCCAAAATAAACTCTTGTAAGTACTATTAGTCCTTTTAGGTAATAGCAATTTGTATTTTGCAGACACTTCAAGAACTTTATTTTAGTAGATTCATAATTCTACTTCTACCTATAACTCAGATATATGTAAGACAATGCATTATTATCTTATACTATTTTTATTCTCAGGAAGGAAACTGAATTGAATACTGCACCATAATAAGCATAAAATGATTTAACTGATCTGTGACAAATTCTACACAATTAAAAAAGAATATGTAGGCCAAAAGGAACTGAACAAAAGGGGAGCTAGGAAAACATACTAAACCAAATAGTTTTTATGGTTCTTCATTACTGAAAATCTTGCTTTGCTAGACAGCATCATCACTAAAATGAAGTAGATTAGCACTCAACTCTAATTCAGATAATTTTGTCAAGGTCATTAGGTGTTCAATAGTGTTTAGTAAAGCTGTAAAAGAATTGCACCTGGATGACTCTGTAATGGTTTGTATATCAGGAAATGGGAAATGTCGTGCAGATTGGTGACAGATTATTTTAGGGGATTAGTTACAGTGCTTGCAGATCCATTTGCTAGGGGTAAAACTAGGCAGACAACAGGTTCAGAATCATCTGTTATAAATTCTAATTTTGTACCAGGCACAGGCCTATCAATTTGTGTCTAATTATATTCTTCCATGTGAGATATAAAATACCTCAGGGTTTCTATAATAAAGGCTCATTAATGTGGACGAGAAATAATTCTGAAACTCTTTCTGCCAGGGCTAATGTTAATACAGATTTTAATTGCTCTTACAGGATATTAAAACACAGATTTTTTTAAAAATCAGTTCTAATCTAATCATTAAATGGAGCCATTTTTGTAACCCTATATTTTCACGTATTGCATCTTATACTGCTAGGTAATTGCATCATTACCAGTCATGTTGAACCAGAGCATAAAAGATGAATGCATAAAGTATAAAAGACAATATTATCAAAGATATATGAGAGTCAACGCCCTTCAATTGCTTGTAATTCCCTTTTCTACCTTTAAAATACCATCTTCCTGCTTAGATAAGTACATATTCTAGAATTTACTTATAAAATAAAACAATAGGTAGTGTGAATAGGAAAGAATTAGTATCACATTGTAATTTAAAGGATGTCAAGACTTTTCTCCAAGGTACAAGCCAAAAGCAAAATCCCTCCAACAAAGACTTTTACTTTAAGACCTAAATTGCTAACCTTTGATCTCAAGGATATAATTCTTCTGAAGGTAGTCTGGTCAGGTCACTAGAGGGTGAAAACAAGAGCAGAATAGCATTGGAGGCTGGTATTACTTGACTTTAAGGGCAGATAACTCAACATCTCTGTTCCTCAGTTTCCCATGTTTTATGGATGAAGAAAAAATATTATTTTTACCCACAGTAAAAAGCAAATTCTCTGTTGTCAAATTCTGAAAATACCACAGTATTTCAACGGCTTTTTGGAAATAGCATTCAAGTAAATATTCTGTACTGAAAAAGAATAATATCCATGGACTTTGTGGTGATGGAAGAGACACTTTTATGCACACCTTGTCAAACTGCAAAGTACCACTAGCCTCAGGGCTGCTATCATTTGAATAGATGACAGGTGCATTTGTCACAGGATGCATACTATACAGCCACCTAGATAAATAAAATATATGATGGGCAAAAGGGCCTTCATGTTTTAAGTTTTGTCAGGAGAAGGGGGAAAAGACAAAAAAATGAAAGGTTCTCACTTGGCATTCTAAAACACTAGCAGATTGAAAAATAAAGCTTATTTGAAGAAGCAGTTCTTGTGATAGAACTGACAGTTCCTTTGTAAAATGGAGCTGAGCTAACAATAAACTGATAAATAGATTCATAAAACCAGTATGTATGTTCAGTAAAGTGAGAAAGGGACTCACAAATGTACTAAAGTTTTGATACCATGGATAAGAAGTAGCAGCAGAGAAATAGAAGAGTTTTCTGTACATTCATGTGCTAAGCAACATGAGGAATATATTAAGGTATCTTAAAAGAGAGTTCAACTTAAAACTTTTTATCGAAATAACTTCCTTAGAGTTTTTTCCTCCCTTGACCGTTGCATAAAAATATCCTGAGAATGATATTTATAAAAAATTACCAGGGAAAAAACTCTACTAGGAGTCTTTTGGGAATGTGTTGTGTTTTCTTGAAGGTTATAACAGAAGAACACAAATCCAACAGCAGATCAGAGTAATGTCTATTCAACATTGAATAGAGCAGGTAGGGTAAAGAAAAAAAAGTTGTAAAATTGGCCAGCTATTTCACATACCAGAATAAATAATGAATAGCCTTTCTATCCAGGGGATATATGCTTTAAGATTCAACAGCTGACTTTTAGCAGAAGACTTGTTCGGTGATGCCATAAACTTTCCACTTTTAAGAGCTGTAAAACTCATATTTGTCCTAGCAAGTGAACTAGAGACACAGTACTGTTGAGTCCTTCCCCTTCAGGAAATGGTTTCATAGTACTTCTAGAAAACTAGTTGCTACTCATGAATATCAGTGCCTTAATTACCAGTTAAATTCATTTCATCATTAACATGCCATTTAGTTGTATGCACCATTAGCTTTCCAGGTTTCGAGTTAGAAATAATGTGACTGAAAATTAGATGACCTATATATCCTCCACATAAATAGAAATGACCAGTACTGGAGGTAACAAGCCAAATGTAAGAACTGAAAAGACTGGTTCTGCAATGAAATTCTTCCAGAAATGTCTTAGACTGGCAACTGCAAGAGTGTTAGCAACCTGATTTCTTTCTCTTCCTAGACTCCAAAATCTTTCCCTAAGCACCCAGTTGCTTTCCTATTTAAGATTCATTGCATTTATAACTTTTAACCTTAGATTTATATTTAATAATCTTTGGAGACCTCAAGAGAGAGAAAGGAAGATTTATCTCAACATTTATATGAAAGCATGAAAGCAATGCATTCTTTAAAATTATTTAGATAATTTACAAGCTTGATTTTTATTATATCTGGGGATGCAGTCTTGCCTTCTCTTCTTCCTTATTTCTAAACGTGGTTACGAAAAAATAAAAAAAACAAGTAAAGATGTGTAGACTTCAGCGTATCTATTCTTATGAGTTCCCTTTGCTCTTCAACACTTGATAAAATTAATGTCAAACTTATTTGCAGAAATTACCCCCCCCCCCCCCCCCCCCCCCCCCAATAATTCCATGGCCTTTGCTAAATGCGTACTGAATACAGTCATAGCTGTCAGAGCACATACAGGCTCTGTTCAAAGTTCTGCATGCTTCCGCTCTGCTTCCCCTCTTGCTTCCCCAGGCCTGTGCTCCCACACCTGCCTGCCCCTCAGACACTGCACCCACCACTGCACTTTCCTGCCTGCACAAGGTTTGCTGTCTCCTCTCCAGTGTTTTCCAAACCAGCTTTTCTGAGAGTACAGTGGATCTTCCTTCCCAACTTGTTTAGCATCATCACATCACTATGTCTGACTGATCTGTTGGAATTCGGACAGAATTCGTAAGTTAGAAATGATAACCAGGTTGGCTAAGGATGAGATTTTTCAGAAGCTAACAGTTTGTCCTAAAATATAGTTAGCTTTCCTTGGATTAGTGAAAAAAAATCCTAAAAAAAAAAAAAAAGAAAAAAAAAGATAATTCCTCAGGATTTCCCCTAATCTCTTCTTTAGGAATAATTGAATATTTTATTAGATACTTCCCCCCAACATAGAAGCAGCTCCCACAGAAATTTTCAACCAGAACTGGTAACATGTGATGAATTATAAACATCTGACATAAAGATATAGCAGCAAACACTAGGCAACTTTAACTCGGGGCAGCACTACAAACTTCAAGCACAGAACAATGTACTTGGAAATAACTGTGCAGGAAATAGAAGTATAGAGATTTGTAAAAGTACTGAAATTAAAAGAGGGCTTGCTCTGAGAGAGAATTATAACTTTACGGTGGACAGTTTATATAATTATATTAATAAGAAGTAAAAATGAGAACAACTGCTGCATAATTTAAAGTATTGGTTGTGAAACTTCCTCCTTTAATAGTGAAAGGTACAGCAAAACCTCTCACAGTATGAATGAAGAAAGATGGCTTGAAGAAGCTAAAGATGAATAATATTTGTATTTGTGTTTCTCTACCATTTTATGTTTCTACAAACATAAAAAACATTTCTAATTGTCTGCAAAACCAGGAGTAATAGAACAAGATCAATGAAATGTCAAATATTAAATGTAATTTTCCTTAAAAATCTTATGTTTATATTTTTGTTTGGTATTTGTATTTGGCATCTTTTTTCTGTCATCCTAAATATTTACAAGATTCTGAAAAGCAAATTAATAATGATTTTTCAGACAAACTAACAACATAAATGTATTAAAAGTCAATCTATAGGCTTTAGACAGCTCCAAATACACTATTTTTTGAGAAACGGGAAGAAATAAAATTCTTAAACAAGGAATCATTTCTAATAAATATCTCAGTCCTATAAAAAGATCTGACACTATGATATTTATATTGACTCAAGGCTCACAGACTACATAAAGACTCTTTGTGGGTGTAATACCAGCATCCAGACATCACTTCAGAGAGTGGGTTTTATTTCTACACAGGGGAGTCCCGCTACTAAAATCTGAAAATATTTGGAAGGACTGGATTAAATTTTTGCTATTACTCTTAACCTGAACATTTTCATGCTCTTCCTCTGCCTGTGAGCTCTGCTCTTACCATCAGACACTGGCCGTAACAAGGTGGTCTTTCCACCAACAACTGAAGACACAGAGCCTGTAAAACAAACAAAAAGCATGTGTGACTTAAACAGAAAAGCCTGTGCTAAAAATTTCTGTGCCTGAAATGTCATGCCTGAACAAGAGACCAATCTGCCAGTTCTCACTAAGTATCTCTTCAAATGGTATTTTCCAGAGAATTTTTGACTGCTTAATAACTTCCCATCTGTGGACAACAATGTGGGTTTGGATTTTGGTTTTTTTTCTTTGTTTTTTTTTATTTACTCTGTCTAAATTTAGATTTATTAAAGACAAAATAGAGATCTTTAAAGTACACAGCTGAGCCAACAGAGCTGCACAATCCCTTTTGGTTGTTCACTTCTTTGAGCTGGAAACTTTTCCTTTCTTATATCTGGTAGTGGTATGCATAGCTGTTGTGCTACAATTGATGATACTTCTTGCTAATCACTAGGAGAAAAACCCTGAATTTCAAGGTGATAAACATTTTCCTTTGGCATCTATAATTATCCCTACCTGTGAGGAGAATACAGGCATGTGTCATTTCCAGCCAGTAGTAAAGCTGGTATGCTACAAACAGGGTGATAAATTTGAATAGTATCCATTTTTGCTTTGTGTTGATTTTTGTTTTGAATTCTTTTTTCCTTCTGTGAGAATGCTTATATTTATATTATGTATTCTTTTTTATGATCTCTTCAATCTTTGCAAATGTACTGTAAAATTAATAGAAAATCAGAAACTTGTGCTGTAGTCAGATTAAGTACAGCCATAAAATACTGATACCCATTTTTCCAACATGAATTTTTACATGAATGAAAAATGGTTCAGTATTAATGCAGTTATTTAAACGGTAACAAAAATATACTACTAAAGGTGGTATTTTTTACCATGCATTTGCAATGTGCCCATATTAACTATAAAAAGTCCAAAACAAGTAGCTGTTTGGGTTTTTTTTTCTCTTAAAAAACATCACGTATGAAGTAGCAGACAACAGCCACCAGTTAGAGAGATTTCAGAACTTCCAGGGTAAAATATTTAATAGGACAAATATGGTAATACAAAGTTTTAAACTTTAATGAAATTAAACTGAATTATATGAAAGGTAAATAATGAGGCAGAATCATTGCTTATTGCCTATGTTGGTGTATTTATGTAACTGTCACTTGGTTTATGTTTCACATGGGAAAGATTTGAACTTTTAATGGATTTGAAGTTCTTAAACAGCTGTCCTGCAATCCAGTGGTTCTTAAAAAGAGTTTATACATTTTCATAACTGTTTTATATTAGGCTAGATGTGAAACACTGAATGCTATCCTAAAATACAATCTCTACAAAACGAATGCTGCTTTTTATTTAGACACTAATTTCTTCCTAATTACTTTCATTTTGATTTAAGAAACAAATAGTCAAATAGAAGCGAGTTAGATTTACGTACATGCTTATCTGTGTGCATTTTAGTGTCAGCTTTTCTGGGTTCTGAGGACTGCTCAGTGCATAAAGATAAGAGGATGGCTCAGGTCCTTGGCTGTTTTAAAATTAAATAGCTAGTTAGCTTGAAGATGCTTCTTCAGTCTCTTGTGACCAGAAAATATGTTGTATTAGCACGTGGCTATTTACTTGAAATCAGAAAATAGAGAAAATCAGTAGACCACGATTAAATAGACGATTGAAATTATGCCTATTCAAAGGTACTTCTGATCATGCAGATCCTACATGTAAGTATCTAAATAAGTCACATAACCAAAATAAATGTTTCAAAATCAAGACTGCATTTGCTTGTACTTCATTCTTAAACAATTTTATTTTCCTCTTTTGGAAGGCTTTCATTAAACAAATAGTAATTCTTGTAGGTACATGTCATTTCAGCTTCTCCTAACATATTTAGAGTCATAAGGACATGCCTGTTAATAATAATTTTGTTTAGCCACTAGATTACAAACATGAAGGACATAAGTGAATCATTTATAGTTTCTTAATTCTCTGTGATGGATTCAGGTCATGTTTTATGTTATATCAAATCTGATTGCCAAATTGTCAGCTCTAATGCAAATCTCAGTTTTAAGCTCCCCTGCAGCCCAATTACAAAATTACTTTTTGATCAAGTTCCTAGATTTTAGAATTATCTTTTCATTATAAATTGAAAAAAACTGATGTTTACACTTGGGGGGTTTTATGTAAAAATAATAAAAACTACTTTAGGGAGTACGAATAAAAATTGCAACAAATTCTTAAAAATGAAATTAAAATCTTTTCATGCCCAGAATCTGAAGAAGACTAAAAAGTTACACAAGGAAAGGAAGAAATAAAAACTTCAGTAGTCTTCTAGAAACTGATCTTTCTGAGGCAGTGAATACACAACTAACACAGAATACTGTTATAACTTATTTTGTGGATACTGTCTGGACATAGCCTATGATTTTATCACAAAAGTTAAGCGTATCCATTCTGTAGGAGTAGACCCAAGTGGGAATTAGGTTTTCTTTTTCTAGGTAAAACCCCTTTTCTTGCTACAGTTTGTTAAACCAAGCAAGTTTTTAAAATCTAAGCTCAGAAAGCATACTTTTTCATATAGTACACATCATTAAAGCCTTACAAATCATAGTTGTATAATCGTCTACATTTATCTTGAGACTGTACATGAGTTGGCCAGAAGTTCAGTTGACTCTGCTAACACCTGTTTTCCATTCTGTGAACACACCAAAACCAAATAAAGCAGGATTCTAAATTCTAAAGCCAAGTTTAGCTCAAATTCAAAATAGAACAATGGACTTTATAAATAGAGAAGCTCATTTCTGCTGGTTATGGCAGCGTGAAAGGGTCTTGCATTCAAATCTCACTTTTGCCCATTTCATCCTTTTAGACTTACTTTCCAGCTGATAAATTCTGATGACCCTCTCTGTTGCTGCAAATCTCACAAGTTTCTCTCTGTGGATTCTTTTGAGCGTGTTTCTGTTCTTCATGATGGGAGTCGAGTGTGTGTAGGAGTGTGGAGAGTAACCTGGTCCCATGTGGTCCCCTTGCCATCACGCATGCAGCCCAGCAGCTCCTCATCCCATGTAAGATTCCTTGTGCCCTGGATGCAGCAGCAGGTTGTGAACAGCCAATCCATTGCACTACAGCAAAACAGAACACACAATCCAACATATGTAAACATCTTTTATTCAGTATGACCCTTAAGAGACATCTTTGACTCTCTTAACCACATATGCCACCATGTACAACAGCTGATTGTGCAGAACACAGTATTTGGGTATCAGTAAAACAATTGCAATAGATACACAGAGCCCAAACATTAAAACAAGGAAAGAAGAGTAAAAAACAAGAGTTTAATGCATACTCCAGGTGTGCATTAGTTATTCACACCACTCCTTCAGCACACCACTTTGACTGATGGGTGTGTGACCAGAACACAAAAAAATGGAGAGGAAAAACTCAATATTGGTAATAAAGGGGGCATTCCTTTTGAAAAGCAAAGCACTGCCACACAACTGTTAGAGAATCAGAAGACATAGGAACGTCAACTTGCCCAAGCAAAGCAGATAGCATTAAAATGGTTATTTTATTGATAATGGCCTTTAGTTTTATCACTAACATTCATATTGTGCTTCTCCGAGCCCTATCATGTCTGGTCTTCCATACACCTACCAACATCACATTTATTTTATGTATGTCACTGTCAAAAAATTGGTTGACAGTAAGGTGAGACAAATTTAACTGTGTGCTTTGCAAACCCTACTGTTGGCCACTGGATTTACAATTTACATAATACAATATATTTTGTTTCTATACAGTCAATGGCCACATCAGGAATATTAGAAATATAGAGCATTCACACTTCATTATGAAACAATAAACAAAAAATGCACACTGAATTGGCAGGCAATTTAAAAATTGCACTCCTATTAAATGCTTGGGGTTTTTTTTTGGCTTTAGATCTATTTCAGAAATGAGTTATCTGATGAGCAACAAAATTGATGTATGCTTCCCAAATCTTCAAAATAGTAGAAAGAAATTAATCACATTTTTGCCTCTCAGTTGTTATAACAATGATGAATTATATACTCCTTACGAAATGTTGCTGAATCATCCAGTAAATTGTTTGCTCTACAGTAGGTCTCATCCACAGATATGCTGACCTTCAGGGTGTTCCTGACAGGCTCAGTTATCAAAATCTGTTTTTCTGGCACAAATTCTAGTCTTCCAAAACTGTAACTTGTTCATTTGTGAAAAAGGCTGCCAGTAATTGTGCCTGTTTATAACCTTTCTGTCAGTTTTTTTTTCTTCATATAGCTCTCAAAACAGAAGAATGTTACAGTGAATTGCAATGATGCGTTTAGTGAAGTAACCCATTCTCAATGTCACAAACACATTAATAACTTAATTTAAAATGAGGGCAAACTGTAAGTCTGTTCAGCATACTGAAAGCTGATAATTCAGGAGAGTTAAGCCCTTCATCATTTACATAACTGACTAAAAAGGTACTAAAAATAAAAATTAATACCGAGTGTTTACCATCTGATAGGCAATTTTTCTCTGAAGAGGTTTGCTAACTGTCTCTCATAGCTACCAGCAATACAAGTGTGGAAAGGATGACAGTCAGGACCTCACAGAAACGGCCACACCAATGACCATACAAATTCTGTACTATGGCACAGTTCTGCAGTTACACAGGAGAATGCCTCCTCCTAAGGTGAGCATTCAAAGACTCATTTAATTTTTAAGCGTATCAACAGCTCTACTAAATGCAGAAAAATCACTTACACTCTTAGCTTTAGCTACATACTCCCTCTTAACACCTACAGCCCCTGGATCCTTGTGGAGAAATGTTGATTGTAAATAGCATTAGGGTGCATTATTGCCTGCAGGCTGAGAAATCTCAAATTCATTTGGTCCCACTTATTAGGTGAGCCAGTCATGGCTATTCCAGTATTATTTCTCTCAAGGGAATGGATAAATAGTTGAGTACGTAATAACATCCTACAGTTTGAAAGAATTTAGACATTTTAATTTTACCTGAAGTAATGTTCCTGACATAACTGTAATTACTATAAGCTAGTCTTTAATTTTGACGAGTGAGGAACTCAACAGGCATTGTAAGGTAAGACAGTCAAAGCTTTCAGGAAAGACTCAATTTGACATATGACATCTTAATTCTCTATGAGTCCCAGAGGAAGAGTTTCACCTACTTGGGTGAGAAAACCATGATCTATTGAGAAAATGTACTATACATGCTAGCTCTAAACAAGCCAAACAAGATGAATATCAAAGTCCAATGGATCAAAGACACCAACTAGAAGGTTTACTGCTATTCTGCATCAGCACAAGCAAGCAGCACCATGACACAAGGGCTAACTGAAATCCATGCAACAAACCCAGGAAAACACTGAAACTAAACTGAAATTATGTCAACTAATGATTTAGCAAATATAAGATGAACAGGTTAAACTAACCTCAGGTCTTTTCACTAGAACTATCTTATAACACACTACCTTACCAACCTAGATAGATGTATGAATTGCATGGTTGTAATAGGAAGTACATTTACCACATGTGGCAAGATGTATTATATGTACAAATTTAAGGGACGTGTTTGGCTAATCTGTATACTTATAATGTAAATTACACAAAGTCCTTATTTATAATTTCATAGCAACATACCACATTATCATACACAGTTGTTTTTTTTTTTTTACAACCACTTTTAATGGTATGACGAATTATAAAGTTTTTCAGAGCTTTTTTTTTTTTTTTTTTTTTTTGTGTAGTAACAGATGGGCTTATATCTCTTGGGATAAGAGAAACGACTCATTGAAAAGCAATTTTCTCTCTCATTGTAATCAATACCTTTTATTATGTATGTATTAAAATCCAATTAAATGGAAAACCCAAATGCATCTATGTACACAAACATACAAATTAAACTAAATAGTTAGGTGACATGGTCAGCTGAACTTTCTTTAATGCAAGACATTACAATCCTTACGCAAGGAGTAAAACTTATTAAAAGTAATAAATCTCGTATTTCAATTATTTGTAACATTCTCCTGAAGGTGTTAGGGGAGAGACTGCAATATTCCTAACTTAGTAAGGAAGCAAAACCATCAGTTTCAAAAATTTACTCATATGATCATGCTTAAACAATTTTTCTACAGTGGCAGTATTCTTGCTGGCTAATTGATGAATACAACTTTTTGAACTTCATTGCTGATGCACATACATTTGAACAAGAATGACGACTTCTTTGTGTTTTCCAGTCCAGAATTATATACCATGATAAGCTTTCTGTATTGAATTTTGAACAATTTTTAACAAATCTGAGCGATTGTGACATTTTATATTATCCAGAAAGAAAAAGAAACAAGTCTTTTTTATGGCAGTAACAGTGATTATTCTGTAGTGTTTTATAAGCAAGAAGCATAAATTGTTGCAGGAAACTAAAGACCACAGAAACGGGAAGTGAAGTACTTACTCCCTTTGTTAAAAACACTCTAAATACACCTGTCACATTTTGATGTGTAGCGGGCTATTCCCTTGGAGTACAAACTGCATTTTTTTCTGTGCTTGGACCATTTAACTTCTGAGTAACTGACCTAAAAATATTTAGATCCAATTCCTCTCAAAGTAAATAATATCCTCTCAGTTTAATAATTCCTGGTACCTATTTAATAATACACCTTATTTACCGTTATTTCTAAACAGAGAAAACCAAGAGCTTTATTTCCAATAAAAATAGGTTAAAAAACCCTCACTTCTAAATTTGAGTAGCTCATCTTTAATGATCTACTGTTCTTTCTCCTTAAGAAAATGTACTTTTCAACTCCCGTGATTTAGGGAAAACAAAGACTTGTAAACTTACTATTAGATATTTTATTTATTATCTTTAATAAAGACTATAAAAAGATCACTAAGTTACTCAGTAAAGAAAGACCGCAATGATATAAAGACTTAATTTTGATTATGTATATTGCTATACTGACATTTAATTCACTGCTACTGAACATTTCCATGAATACTTCTGCAAGTGACTAACTTTAAAGATGAAATGTGGAAAATTACTTACAGTTAGGTCCATTTTTGTCTTTGCAGTCTCAGAGGGGTTGCCTATGGAGAATAACATATCTATTTGAAAGACATTCAGCAATGATAATCATAGGAAAGATCATTTTACATAAGAAATTATTTCCTATTCAACACAGAGTCCACTGCCATGATATTCCATTCCTGTTATTGCTGTGTTTGGGTAATTGTTAGCTTAAAATGCAAATAAACTTTTGCAACAGCAAAACAACAGTTTCTCATTTAGATGCAAGAACAATCATCTACAAGAGAAAGATTTCTGATAAAATTATAGCTGCATATTGAATATTTTTAGAAGCCTATCTTAGCAGGGCACACGCACACTTGCAGTAATATGCATTTCTACAGCGAATAACAAATAGCCCACATTCTTTATTTAAGAGGTGATATTGATTTTTGAAACAGTCGTCGTTAAGGAGCTACATTAAGAATGCATGCATCTTAATTACAACCAACTCAAATGTGCAATACTTTTAAATGATGGTAAATAAATCAATCAGCATAAATTAAAAGAGATGCTGTACCTGACACTTTCAGTCTGTAAGTGGACAATATAATAACAAGTTGTTGGAATACAGTGTCTGTTAACTGGAAATTTCATACTATACTTCTACAATATCCCCATAAAATATAACCATATTTATTGCTAGGATGATTTTGTCCTTTTTTTTTATTAGAATGAGCTTTGACAAGTTAACTTAATGTACTTTTCCTAATTCAATTCAAGTTACAGTTTTTACTTGTCTCACTGCTACATGATCTGACTAGGACAGAAAGAATAACATGTTAAATATAGACTAGGAATATATGAGTGAAGTAGCATCTACACTTGTCCCCTGGTGATAGTAAAAAAGAGAAGAATTATCTGATTCAGTAAGGATAGAATGTGATCATAACTTGATGCAAGAAAAATGTGTGGCTTGAATAGCTCTGAAATATAAAAAAAGCTGTGGTGGTTTAGCTTTTTTTTTTTTTTTTTTTTTTTTTTTTTTTTTTTAATTGTCTATCATTTTTATAAAGAGAATATGTGACTGAAAGTACCTTTGTTTGGTTTGATATGACAGGTCTTATGTCCATGATCTTTATTTTGTAATAACAGTCAATGTTTTGAAGAGAACTTTTATGAAAAACACTTCCAGTTTTGTCCCATTTTAATATTTCCTGCCAAGATGTTGTGCTCTGCGACTCATTTGTTTTCATTCCAGCAGCAGTATTGCTTACATTAAAACAAGATTTCAATGATTTTACCATACATTCATGAAATGAATTCATATTTATTTAATTAACATTCATACCCAATCATTTTTCTTGATATAACAAGTTCTTCAGTATTTTTAGTGTCTTAATTCAAAAAGTTAGTGAGAGGATCAGTTATTATGTTTGACCTAACATTAGAAGCATTTTCAACTTCTCTTTTATACTGCTAGAATATGAACTACACCAGACAAAACATAACTTGGAAAGACTCCCTTTCCTACATCTAAAGTTTTCTTATACTAAATGGTATGGCAGTGGTGTACCAAATGTACAGATGGGGTGCCAGCTGTGCTTACACAACAGTAAACAAGTTTCATATAGTACAAATTATTTCCATGGCCAGTTCCTAATTCTTGCAGCATCAGAAGACCTTAAACCAGATATTCTGAGAAAAGGTACACTGACAGTCCAAAGAAAGTGCACCTTTTTAATCAGCTAATTGTCTGCATGATTAATCCTGTTCCTCAAGACATTGGTGTTAGAGCCATAACCCAGGAAGAAAAAACATAGATCTCTAATACTTTTAGCATCTGGGCTGATGAAGCAAACTGCCTGGATGTTGATTTATTAAGGTATGATGTCTAGTACCCATTCAACTGCTTTGGAAAATCTAGTTTCTAGTATCTGGTATCTTTCAGGAAAATGTTTTCTTAAAATCCCCACACTTTTCACATGCATGTTATTCTGTAGTCCACAACTGAAACAGTAAGAATAAATGTCAGCTAGAACTTTTGTATATGCCATGTTACTGCATGTTACTTTATCAGATTTTGCTGTAAGCCAGACAGAATAGAACAGTCAAAAAATCTTTGAATAAACAGGTATCAGGAGATAAAGTTGCTTTAAAAGAACACACAAAAAACCAACTAAAAAAAGCCCTTTTTGTATAGTAACACATGGTGTTTTATCTACCCCTACAACTGCACCCACCTCGCCAGTGTGCGGTGAGGGCTGGCTGCTCGCTGAGGATGGGGACCCCCACGGGGCTGAGGCCACACTGGGACATCAGCTCACGGGTCATGGGCTGGATGAGTCCTGGGGAGGGAAACGGGGGTCAGGGATAGCCCCAGGATAGCTGAGACAGCCCCTGTGTCAGCAGGGCTGGACAGGGCCCGGTAGTGGCGGATCTGGAGACCAACACCTTGCGGTGTCGTGAGGGCCCCAGGGGGACTGCCATGGGCTCCAGGGATGTGGGGCAGGGAAATGGCCCCTGTGGGGGCTGCTCTGGCCACTGAGGCCCACAAATGCTCTCAGGGCCCCGACATTTTCTGTATTAACAACGCATTGACAGTTAATGTTATCATAACTTGACCACATAAATATCTTGACAAATTAAGTAAGCAATCTAACTTACTTACGCAGTCAGTGTGATTGTTATGCAGCAATTTGAAGCCACGGGTCAAACAGTCTGGCTGTACAGATTCAGGGAGCGCAGACGTGTGCCAGCAAGTTAGCACTGTCACTCTGCTCACTTTCTCTTTTGCTTCTGGGTGTTGGTCTACAAACTGTCAACACAGTGGGCATGTTTGTTCACACCTGAATTCCTCTTTGGAGAAAACCATCTGTGGCCCAATGGAGCCAGCTAGCCACAGACTTACACACTATGCTGACTGAGCAACAGAGAAACTTCAGTATTACACAGAGATAAAGGACAAGTCCTTCTTTGCACTGAAAAATGAATATATGTTAGCAGAAACGTATGCTTTACTCTGTGTGTGTATATATATATATATATATAATGATTTCAACATCTGTAACATGCTCGGGTGCTCTGTTGCATCACTGTCTATCTTTCATTAATAGCTTTTATTTGGAAAAAATGTGTGGGCACAATTATACTTCTGTCAACAGAGGATTTCTTAGCTGGATTGCAGAAATCAACCATCAGCTGGCAAATTGAAAAACGCACTGCAAGTCAGCCTGAATTATAAATAGCTATGATTTTGGATCCACCTAAATTTCTTTAAAACAGCAGAAGTGAACCAACACAAGATGTACAAAGTAGAAAACTTCTACAAATCTGCTTTCGTTTCCTGCTATGTTTTCAATACATTGAAATTAAACATTAAATTCATTCAACTATTATATTCTTTCACATTTAGATACAAAATTCTTTCGAAGCTGCTCTACTCCCATAGCATTTAACAATAATTTTGATTCCAGAAAGGCTTCTATAAGTGATAATGTTGGGTGATTTCTGTAGAAACATCAGAAAAAAATAAAAAGAGGAGTTAACAATAAGGAAGATAAAATGGGAAAGGTAAAGGAAACAAGCAATTATGTATAAACGTTCAATACTTGGACTCAATTGTTATACACACGACAACAGTATTAAGGGCTGATCAATACAAGAATGATATAATGTAACAATATATTAACAGTTGGGTTATTCCTGCAATTATTTTCCATCAGTGGCAAAAAGCTCAATCTTACTTCATAAGGACAAGTCATTATCTTTAATTTAAAAAGAAACTTAAAACAAGTTTTATGCTGAAGAGATGTAAAGTATAAAATTTCCTTATGCCAATATCGTCAAATGGGTTCACTGGGCATGTAGAGTGAAAGGGTTAATACTTTTTCAGAACTCAGAATATATGAAGACAGTGTTTCTAATTGAAGGACAATTTAAACTTTTTACAAAAAAACCCACCCAAACCCCCAAAAATCCTATATAGTATTAACAATAAAAGGAAAACATTGTAATTAAAAGCTATCTAACAAATTAAGTAAATTGTACCTTATTTTAATTTTCTTTGCTTATTTTTTCTTTGTGTGCATGAGAATGTGCTTATGCAGTTTAGAGCATAACGATAATTTATTTCTTGTTCATTTTCTGGTGTCTTACAGTCATGAAGCGGGTGAAACTGCAAAATGTGAAAAAATAAGCCTCAATTATTACAAGAAAAGGAAGCTTAAATTTTAAAGTAAAACTCAGAAAAATAAATATTGTGATAAGAGACAAAAATTCAAATAATTGAACTTGCTAAAATGTAAGCATTAAGTTGTAGGTCAACTAGTCTCTATTTGATGAGAGCAGAAGTTAGTATGAGTAACCCTAGATTGAACCTAAAGCAAAACAAATAATGAGATTAACAGCTTCCATTGAATAATTTACATCACCTTAAACAACACATAAGTAGAAAAGAAATGCAAGAGATGGGGGAAAATCAACTAATCCTCAAATCTAACCTACCCTCAAAGAAAAAAACCTCAGAAAAATTAATTGAACAGGATTGGAACAGAGATTCTTGGAACAAGTAATTCCTGATTTTCTCCTTCCAGCAGACAGTCTTCAGGCTCCAAAAACTGCCAGGTTGTCTGGCCAAGAGACAGCTGAGTTTTTTTTTCAAGAAATGGATGGCATATTACTACTTCACTTCGAACAACTGTATATGTGTTCAGATAAGCATCTTTTACTGAGATTTACACTTTTCATATCAACAAAAATCGCCCAAATTCTTAATCACAGAGCATCTTACAACCAGAATGTACTACCACTAAGAGGTTATAATAATAGAAGCTTTTTTAGTCTGTAAGAATAGTGTATCCACACTCTCTTGCTACATGATGTTGTGCGGCATTGCTGCCCGGAGTTATAAAGGTCATCTTTACAGAAGGACACAACGGGTATCAATAGTTCATTTATCACAACTGTGTATTACTTTGAAATTTATATGGTATTAGAAGCCCTGCTGCTGAAAAATTGTTCTTTTGTCACAGAATATTGCCCTTTAATAATATGAGATTTTAACCAAATGAACAGGATTTGTTTTTCGACTTTCATTGTTATTTTTTAATCCGAGATGAATTGGATGAGAAATGGAAAGTAATTCTGGTAACAATCCAAAAATACTAATTTCATAGATGAGAAGATACAATTTGTTCAGCTGTTTCTTTCCAGAAACTTTATGCAGATTATGAAAAAGGTTTCAGTCCATTCATAATCATTAAAGTATTCATCATCCGCCAATTTTTGTCCAGACTTCATTGTTTTGAAAAAAATAGCATTGCTTTATAGGATTAAGGCTCATACGAATTTTAACAAGACTTTCCTCCACATTCAAATGTGAACACTACTAAAAATTTGCTATTTTTAAATGGTCTTGCAATAAATTGAATTTGTCCAATAGATGTTCCATAGCAAGAAAGGAAAATGTAAATGCTTGCCTACTATCCTAAAATAACATCATAATCTCCATCTTTAAGTCTATAGCTAAAGAATTAAACCCAGGCAAACCAGTTATTTAAGGTTTCCATTTCCTGGTTCTTCCATTTTTCCCACGAGTAATCCCACCAGAGATATAAGTGATAGTGGACCATGACTTATCAGAAGGTAAAGCCTTCTGCTATAATAGCCACACAAAAGTGAGAGTATCAGAGTACTGTGTGTTGATTTTGAGATTTTTGTTACTTTACCTTTATTCAACATTCCATAGGTACTATCAAAAACATTGCAAAAGCCTGGAAAACAAACAAATCTTTTTTGTATATGTATATGTGTATGTATATGTGTATGTATATGTGTATGTATATGTGTATGTATATGTATATGTATATGTATATGTATATGTATATGTATATGTATATGTATATGTATATGTAATGTATATGTATATGTATATGTATACACACACACACGAATATATATACACACACACACGTACGTGTGCGTATCTATATTGGCTATTAAAATTTTTGTGAAGTGAAGAATTATTTGAAAACGCCTAGATTAAACTTCCAGCCATTAGAAGAGTTAAGAAATGACTTATTTTTTAAGAAAAATCCTATCTACTGCATATTTTAATCTTATTAATTCATATACTTTAAATGAGAATCCACTATTTACTTCTAAAAAAGATGCACATGCCCCTTCATTTCAGAGAAATGAAGGAAGAAGGAATTTTGAAGTTTCAGATATTTGAATACCTTCTGAAGATATTGGTGGGCAAGGATGATGCCTAAGCATAGTGGCAGAGGTCTGCCTTAGCTACAAAATAAATTCTCTTATTTTTTTTTCTAAAAGTACCGGAGTACTGAATGTATTTTACTGCATCCTGAACACCCATATATACATGCATTCTCTTGCAGTGTATCTAACCAATAGATCTTAATTTGCATAATTACTTTTACATATTATTTTAAGAACATATAATAATATTTTTACATAACAATATTTTAAATGTATTATACAGTTTATTGCAGAACCATATATTGGGTGGAACTGGAATTCCAGTGGATCAGAGACAAGAATAAAACACTTAAGTGTTAAAAGAGTTTGAGTCATTCTCTAAATCTCTCTCAAGTTATTGGTCCTGGGAAGCCCTGTGGGTGACAGCCTTGTAAAGACTGGTTAAGGTGGAAAAAGTGTTCAGCTGGGAGGAACCAAGCCTTTCAAAATGAAGAACTACAATTTTGATCAGCACCTAGAAACTATTCTGTGGGCATAAAGAAATACTATTCTCATGTACTCCCACTTACACAGTTGACAAACATGATACTGTCCTCTGCATCAGCATCTGGGCTGATGAAGCAAGCTGCCTGGATGTTGATTTATGAAGGTATGATGTCTAGTACCCATTCAACTGCTTTGGAAAATCTAGTTTCTAGTATCTGGTATCTTTCAGGAAAATGTTGTTTTCTTAAAATCCCCACACTTTTCACATGCATGTTATTCTGTAGTCCACAACTGAAACAGTAAGAATAAATGTCAGCTAGAACTTTTGTATATGCCATGTTACTGCATGTAACTGTATGGACTGGGGGGAAAAAAGAAAAATTCCCTATAGATGGCAGTGTAAGCATACTGAAGAAACTTTGGTGAGCCATCAAGTATAATCACTTAAAAACATTTACGATTAAAGATAAATTCATAAAAACAATTATTACAAAGGAAATTTAAAAAATGGCACAAACTGCTCAGATTAGATCAGCCAGCAGCACTTTTAACATGTCTTTCAGTAATTTTAATCATCTCAGTGGTTTTTTATTGGTACTGGTAACAACCTATGGGCTAGTCTTCCATCAGGATTCGCTCTTCTACAGCTCCTCTAACAGTTTACAGATTATTAGAAAAGACAGAGACTTTTCTGAGTTAATTTAGTCAGTTTAAGCATACTGTGCTTTAAGGTTGAACTCCTGTTAAAATACATGTTAATATTTCAATCCCTTAGAAGAAGATAAAGTATGTGAGCAGCTGAAGAGACAAACTAGAATAATTTGATGGATTACATTTAAATCAGCTGAATATCGTCTTTTAATAAATAAGTCTTTTTTAGAGTTGCTTGCATTCTAAATACTCCACATATTTGAAAACCTCATCTGTAGACAGAGAACAGCGTGTAACTATATCTAGTAAGAGCAGCCATGTTGGATAAGGTTACTTATTTAAGAGTTATATCATTTGCATAAAGTTTTAAGCATCTCCAAACATTTTTTTTTTTTTTAAACCTACAGTAATCCTAAATACCATTGAAAGTGAATTAATGAAGATTACAGTATAAGGAAGTATCTGACACTTGAGAATATGGTGCTAGAAGTGTTTAGGTAGTATTTTTACACACATTTTATAAACCCACTGAGTAAATCTTGGACTTCATTGTTTTTGGACATGAAAGAGTTTGAAAATCCTATTAACATCTTTGTGGAAGTGGTCTAGCAGTACTGCTGATACAGTATAATGTATTTTGCATTATCACTTATTACAGCAAAATCCTAACTTGTGAATCCAAGGGAGTTCCGAAATTACTTCTGCAAATTTATTCTCCTTTTCTTGCAATATTTTCAATCATATGTATTACCTTATTGTGAAAATATAATGGAGTGCATGACATCTGCCTATCTCCTTTTCTTAAAATAATTTTGTACAGATAAGTCAGTATCAAATTTACTTCTTGCATAGTTGTTCTGCAATCTTTGTGAATCCTGCTTCCCCCCCCCCCTCCCCCGGAGTTATGTAGCATGTCCACTTTTAAATGAAATTTGGCCTTTGAGAAAGTTGAAATTTTAATCTCAATTACCAAAAGACTTTACTAGTAGAAGTAATGGATTTAGGAAGCAGTTTCAATAGTTTTCCTACATAGCTCATGATTTTTTCCATTCTAGCCATCTAACAAAGTAAATCCCAAGTCTGAACATATTTAGCAATATACAGGAGAGAGCATGTTTATGATTTTTAGATTTAAACCCTGCCAGTGATACTCCTATCCATTTTGAGGTGGATCTATTTATAACTTATCTTGAAGGAAAACTAAACCACTTCTAATCAGAGTAACAACAAAGGTTTTAATAGAAAATAAACTAAGATTTTTATTTTTTTTTTTTTGAAACACAGAAAATTCAAAGAGACTAGAAAAACATGTAAGTAGAAGGGAAATATACAATGGTCTCTATGGTCCTTGTGTCCCTGTAGGTAATTCTTGCTTTCAAGTTTGGCTGCAGTCAACTCAGTGACTTTCTGAGATGCAGTCAACTCCACAGTCCCCAGGAAATTATTCTTGCTACTTCTGTGGCCTGACTGCTTTTTCCCAGCTCCTCAAGCACTCTCAGTCTCAGCATGAGCTGTAAGCAGAGTCCCAGCTCTCCACTGTGAGTATTTGTCTGCCCAAATCTGTAATCTCTTAATTTTCCTTTCCCTTGAGCTTCTTCCCCAGCTTCCACAGACATACAAGCAACCTTTCCTCCCTCTAGAGATTTCTACATAACCAGACTTCTTAAAAGAACATAATGATTGAGAACAAAGGAGGGAAAAGCACCATACCACAGATATATTATCACATTTTAAAATCATGTTATGTTTAAGTATATATAATATTTCTCCTTCAGATAAAGGAATTATATGTTGTCCTATTCAGAACAAACTTCCTTCATGGCAATCCCTGAACGTTGTATGCATCTAAAATTCAAACGGAAACACCCTTTCCGAACAGTTTACCACTCCTTTGAGAGAAGTCTCTTGCCCCCTGCACCTAAAAAAGTGGGTTTATAATGCATTTCCTGCACACAGAAATTTCTTTGTGGCACCACAAACTCATCTGTGTCTAGGAGAGGCAGAATGAATGGGTCAGTCTGCAGAAAACAAAATTTAAAATCCAGCAGGATTTTCCCAAGTAGCATAATCAACCATATCATCCATTAGACAATCTGTGTTCTGTTACACCTTGAAATATCTCACAGAGAAGCAGCTTCATGGTTCCACCAAAGACCATCCACCATGATGCTCTTTGATGGAGCACCAAAGAGACCTGAGCTTCAGGAAGCAGAGCAGAAGCCTTGGTTTCCATGAAGCTCTAGGGATAACCTAACTAAAGCTAAAATAGCATAAACGAATCCCCAAATTTGGAATTAATTTCAATTTACCTTCCCCAAGCACTTACCTTAAATATTAGCAGACAGCAATGCAGGCCAGCCCAAGGGCTCACCACATCAACGTAACTCAACGTTTTCCAATAGGGATTGCAAGACTGGGGTGCTGTGATTATAGATGTACATAACTTGTATAAACTGGGAAACAGTAATTTAATATCATTATTCTTGGGTACCTTCTTTTGGTATATAATTATATTACTTCAATCTGGCCAAAATCAGAAAAGACAAAAAAGCCACTGGAAAAATGCATAATGGTTTGGAAATAGTAACTGTACCTGTGTTCCACAGAAAGATAAGGGCAACCTCTGTTTATGTAAATGTAAGCAACAATAAATATGGATTAACTTCCACAAATGAAATCCATCACACGATTGAATTTTTATCTTATGCTTTTGTTTTTTCTCCCAGATAAGCAATTAACTTTTACATTTCAGTGCCAGCAATAATCAATTTCAAATTCGTAAATTGTAGAAAATTATGTAGAAATTTGAATGTTAAAAGCAGATTAGAACAGAAAAGATTTAATATCAGGTTGGAAGAGTAAAACACAGCTGGAGAGTAAGATCATTTAAAAATAATCTACAAACTCATGTAGTAGAAGTGAAACATAATTAAGATGATGGTACTTTACAGTGTAGCTGGTTCTGTTCCAACTCTGAATTCAGCTAATACATCCTTGGTGAGTTTTGGTGGCTTCCACTTCTTCAAAAAAACTTTCATGGAAGGGAAAAGCAGATGAAGAAAAGGGAGCAAAAAGTACAGGAAATATTTCAACAGCCAAAGTGATATTTGACATGTCTGGCCTGAGAATGAAAATAAATAATCAAAATTTTAAAATAATGTCAAAATTAATTTACTAATTTTAATCAAGATTTAAAAGATATCTTTTCTAGACATGTTTTGATCAAATGATTTTGTTTTCATTTATAGTTTCTTATATTTCAACTGTAATTTTTATAGTGTAGAAAGAAAAAAAACCTTGTATGTTGAAAAAATGTGCTGTGGCTAATAGACAAATAGCGTGATGAAAGGCAAGAGTTTCACAGTTACTGTGATAGACGGTATGAAATCATCTGCCAATATGTGTTTTGTTAATTTTCAATGATGGAATGTCAATACTCTTTCCTGGCAAGGTGATCATCCCAGATACTACAGCTGAATGGCTGTCATAGAAGAGAAAAATTTTAACAAAGTTAATGATACCACATAGTATAATTTTTGAAGATCTTTTTGAACTGAGAAAGTAGTTGACAACCTGTTGGAGTAGATATTATGGTTCAGTTGCAGGAGTGTTCTGTTTTGTTCGATAATCATGCCTAACAATACTGCTGATTCTCACAATGTTGTTCAGCAAAATTTGCTGCTCCACAGGGCAAAGGAGGGAAACAGCAGCATGTCCTACACATGATTTTATTTGATGCACTAGAAGAAACTACTTGTGACATTGGGACTCAAAGCCAATCACAAGCAAGGGTAGATGCTGCCAATGTTTATATGCACTGCTGCTGGTGTGATCAGTAGTTCTTATTGTGGTCTAACAATAAAGCTCTGAGAACTGGGAAAACCTACACAGGCACACACAGAGTGTTTCTGAACAATGTTTAGTAGATTGAGGCAATCTAGATGTAGCTGTTCGTTGATATCTAGTGTTGCCGCATTGGACCATCTGGTCCTGTTCTGTTTCTGCCTCATGAACTAGGAAAATGAGTATTCCTTTTCCAAATCACAAGCCACAAGACTTAAATATTCTGTGATGAATTACTACAGAAAAAAGTAATTATTAGAACATCTGCCTGCCAAGAAGACAGAGTGCAAGTAACTAATCTGTTACAGTTACTGGGCCAGATTCTCCCGTTATTCTGGCAGCTAACAAAGACCAGAAGGCAGATGGGTCAATCTGGCCAACAATTTTTGCGTTGTGGTGTAACTGTCACCTGGCAAACCTAGCGCAAGTAACAACCTGTTTCTCTCTGTGCCGAGCCTACAGCAAGCTGGATGCTCTTCAGAATCCTTCTCAACATCTATCACTGTCTTTAGGAGATTATGTGACTTTGAAAGACTGGTACTAAACTACAGAAGTACACAAGTCCCATTGTGTTATAATATGTTTAGAATGACTAAGCCACCACTGAAAACGGTTCTGTACCTTAAATTGGTAATTCAGATGTCAAGCAAACATAAGTAATTTTATACATATGGTACGATGACTTCAGTAGAATAATTTACAAAGTAAAGTGAATGTTATGCCTAAGAATAATTAGCTTCAAATTACTTTTTTTTTTTTTTTAATTATTTGGAATTCTTTTATTCAAATTGAGTATGCAATGCTTCTATTCCGCTTCATCTTTGGATTTGCTTTGAGATGTCAAGTGTCATTTTTTCTTTGGCAAGAGGTCTTTTGATTATCAAGATAAAAGAAAATGTTTGTTCTGAATAAATTCTTATTTTTTATTTTACAAATGAAGCGAATGGAAAACTTCCACTAATGATGTGCTTCTCGTTAGCAAACGGATCCCTTTACTGTGGTAATCAAATAAATCTTTTCTTCAAGGCAGTTCTCACCCATTTTTATAATTATCATCACTGTCCCCATTTTTTTTTCCTCCTCTGAAGTATAACTTGAAATATATGTCTGTGAAAGCTTTCCAATTGGTTCACTATAAGGAAACTGATGTACAGGACTCCTAGTAAGGTAACAAAGTTTCTTCCAACCATGGAACTACAATCCACAACCAGACATAAATCATGCAAAGACGGCTTCTTCCTCTGACTTCTCAGTTTATCAGTAATTAACAAGTGATACTTCAGTACAACAAATAGTATACTGGAATTGCTGTTTTAATACAGGGTATGTGATCAAGCCCACTGTCTGAAGGGAAGAAAAAGAACATAAACTAATGATTGTGAGTGCTCAGCCAATAGCTACTGTTTTGTATCTTGTGTTATATTAAAGTAATTCACTACTGACATTACATAAGCATTGCGCTCAATCACTGCAAATGAATTCTGGCCAGTGTTCTTGAGGGCACAGCTTCAAGACAGTTCAATGGCAAAAGTATGTATAAGGTCATAATTTGGCCTGTTATGTATAAAATGAAAACAAACAGCTTAAATGTGAGTGCCTGCAGTGAAAGAGAAATACTTTGCAAATTGAAATGGCACCTGAAATCAATATGACACAATGACTATGAAATCTTGGAGTGCCATTTCTACAAGACTGTAAAGAATAACTATTGAGGACTAACATTTTCTGTTCTGTTATGTAACCCTTTTAAAATGTCTCATTTAGCTATACTTGAGAGATGAGGTTTTTAAAATATTGGATTCTTAAACACAAAAGGTACAGCATCTCAGCTGAGATCTAAGGTCAACTCTCTTTCTAGAATAATTCAGAATACATTTGGACTGTAAAATGAAAGAAATTAGGACATTAAATATCTGATATGACACTTGCAATGAAATTGAGAAATCAGATTATGACCAAGATCAATGTTTATTTTATTGACTTCTGATGTGACATGGGACTAAAGCATACCCAGCTGTAAATTTCTCCAAACTCAGTGGTGAAAGCAGTAACTCTCATCCCCCTCAAATCCCCATATTCAAACAACTCTTATGTCAAGGCTGAAATTTAACACAGTATTTTGTCCAAGTCTGTCTGGTCAGAACAAACATTTGAACATAACCTAGCCACCTGCAAAACAAATATTTTGACAGATACCAAAGCACCTACTGTTAAAGTACTGTGGGAAAAATCAATGGTTAGAAATGTTCGAAATTGTGTGACCGTGTCAATTAAACAGGCAGAAGCACTGACTTCAGTGACTTGGGTCAAAAGAGAGAGAAAAAGAAAAATACTCGAAGGAGAGTGAAAATATTTTTTATCATAGAATATAATCATTTCAGTTGTAAGGGACCTACAATGATCCTCTATTCCAACAGCCTGACTACTTCAGGGCTGACCAAAAGTTAAAGCATGTTGTTAAGGGCATTGTCCAAATGTCTCGAACACTGACAGACTGACTCTTTAGTTTTTGGTATTATATAAACTAAATTCTAATTCCAACAAAATCTTTAAAAGGTATACATTTTTTTCTGCTATTCCTATATAAAAATAAACTGCAAAAAGCCCGGCAGTTAATTTTGCTAGCAAAAATATTGCTATCTTGGAAAAAAACTGAAAAATTTCACCAGTCCAGAGAGGGACTTAACCTCCTAAGAGGACAGCCAGAATACAAACCCTCTGAGCAAGCTCAGAATAAATCAGTGTAAAAGATTAAAAAAAGACCTAGCAGGCAATTGTATACTTTGTTTACAAATAAGGTGGGGTTGGGTTTGTTTTTTTTTTTAGTGCAGAGAATTGCTTTCTTCTTGTTCTCAATATTTTTCAGATCTGTGAACAAACCCAACTCAAGCAGTTTATAAGATAGAGAAAAACATTGTGTTTTTTCCAATTGCATAGGCTAGGTTTTTGACCTAAAAGCATTGTGTTTTAGCTTTCTTTAAAATTGCTAAAACAGTCTTTAAGTAGAATGATTAAACTTCAGAGATTACTGCAGTGACCACCAGAAACTTGCATCATCTGTCATATGTTATTAGTCCTCAAATAATCCTTCTAGCAAATTCACCTTGTTTACCTCGTGGAAATAGCCTCTCTCACTTTATGGGAAACTTTGATGTTTTCTTTTTAATTAATATGTTAAATAATACAAACTTCATTAGCAAGGAAGCAACATTTCCTCAATATTTGTGCCAACTCTTGCCCACCTCTCAAGACATAATTTTCTATCTACCATCAAGAAGCAACAGTAAAATATCTGAAAATGTCAAATCCTTTTTAGTTCAACCTTGAAAAACCCAAATATGTTTTAAGAATTCCCCTTTGGCTTGCTTACAGCAGTGATGGAATAGAAGACCATGTTTTGTCCTCTCTGTTTCTTTACAGTAACCCTTAAAATTTTAAGTTCAGAAGTCAGAACACATTGTGCTCATTGACCTTTTGCTATAGCATGTCATTTCAGTCTCCTGTGCAGAGAATTTCTGGGAAGTCTGGGGACAAAGTTTTTCTTTTAATTACAGTAGTGACTTATGATTCCACACAAGCTAGAGTAAGTTAATGGGAAAAGTCATTATAATTTCCCTTTCACTCCCTCTGAAATACTGGCCCTCTCAAGCCAAATACAGAAGGAAATTTCCATGTGAAGAACTTTTCCAATATGAAGAGGTGATCTGTGACAGTTAAGGAAATATTTATTTTCATATGTTGAGGAAAAAGCACTTTGTTAAACAGTGATTAGTTTGCTGTTATCACAGAAATGAGTTATTCCTAAAAGAAGCTGTACTGCACTCATCAAGCCATGTAAGATAATGTTAAGTCATTAAAGAGGGAAGAACAAACCATTCCATCAGTTCTGTTCGTATGTTGAAACTCTCATTGTTGATGCTGGAAGTGAACTGTTGTTTTTCTGTACTAGCAGTTGTCATAAAGAATTGAAAAGAGCAGTTAGTCTTAGAGCAGGAAACCCTAGTTCAGCGAATCAGGGAAGGCATCACACACATCAGTGTGGATTATCAGTACACACCAGATCCTTTTTTACATACTGAGCAATGAACTTTTTATATGACTTTGACTTTTGAGACTCATATCTTTCCAGACAAATCAGTATAATGAAAACTTACTATATTCCTTCCTAGAGTTTTTTTTTTTTTTTTTTTTTTTTTTCCTTTGGGTTCTGCAGAAACTACTCTGTACACACTGTGAAGAAAAGATTTTTTTAATGTTTAGAGAATCAGATCGGCAAAATATGAAAATAACTGGAGAATACAAGTAGTGGTATGTCTGTATGCTACAAGCTGTTTTAAAAACTTTGTGTCTTCTGTTTCCAAATGATACCAAATGGAAGCTTATACCTTTAATTTGTAATAACGTTGCTGAAGTTCAGTAACATGGAAGCCATTTTCAGTTTAAATGGTAATCCATAATTTTTCTTACTTGGGAGACTTTTTCTCGGAATACGTAAACATCAAGAAAATGTTTTGAAGATTGCTTTTAAGCAGAATGCTAACATTTTCCTGATAGGTTGTATCCAGGCTATTTGATGACAATTAAAATTCTCTGGGAAAAGGAATTAAATACCTCCTCTGTTCACAGAATAATTTGGTTTTTAAACTGTTCTAAAAGGGAATCAAAATGGTTTATCAATACGTCTAAAGACAGAAATCTCTTCAGAACAGTAGTTTGTGCCAACTGTTTAGGATTCTTCTTCACATATAATTATACATCTATTATCATATTCTACCAACGTAATCACACGAACAGCCTAATAACAGAAACAAATTTATAATATATTCACTTGCACACATACATAAGCACCTTACACCCTATTAGTGTGCTTATGAAAACAGCCTTGTTATTAGAGCACAAATCCTGGAATCAGTAGATAAAAATTCTCTTCATTGCTTTGCCATACACTTTTTAGTATTACATTGCATTACATCTTCATGTCTTGCTTTATTCACAAGTACATCACGATAATGATAATTTCCAGCTCACTGACATGGACAACCTAAAGAATTTTAGAGGCATTAGGGAATTTGAGAATCTAGAGAGAACTGTTATGGAAATGTAAATTGTTACACCACGCATATATTCTAGTTTTTTACTGTATTAACTGATGTGTTGCATATTTCGAGCTAAATTCCATGTTCTAGGATATTTGTGAATTCCACACTTTCTATTATACAGGCAGAGCTAAAAAAAATATTTTCAAAGGAAATTTTTTTTTTGTTCTTTTCTATCTCATTTATATTTATAAGCAAATGATATTTTGGGATGCAGAGCTGTCTATTTTCTCCCTGCTTACTGGATCTCCTCATTCATGATGCCCAGGATGTATTACAGGTTAATCCAAAGCCCACTGAAGCCACATGATGAGAAAGAGTGGTCTATCTCCAGTGTTTGTCACTGCCTTGCCACTTCAAAAACAATTTAACAAAGGATAGAAAAGACTGAAAGTCTAATATATCATTCTCAAAATCAGAACATACTGATAATTAGATGCAGATGTACTACAAACTTAAATAGAAAGTTTCCACATTTAGCTACATCAGGTTGCCTCACCTCTTTATATTCTCTTGCGGCTGACAGTTACCAATGTTAAGTCAAACTGTACAAAAAAGCTGAAAAGATGTTGGAAAGTTTGACTCCATTAGATGGCATCTACATTCAACACAGACTACTGCGTTCGCTTGAAAGCCACATACAAAGGTACCCTAATATACTGCTGGTATTTCACTGACATTTGAAGAGACTTCTAAGGTGTACTAAGTCGGCAGCTATTGTAGTGGAAGAGTTTGTTTTTCTAAGTAAAGCAAACCAACCCTAAACATTTCTCTGCTTAGAAAAAGGAAACGTGTGAAATGGGAAAAACAAGTATATACACAATGGGGAAAAAAAAACCCCCACACTCTGGGCAACTCATAATTAAAAAAAAAAAAAAGAAAGGAAAAAAAAAAAAAGAAAGAAAAAGAAGCAGTATTGTCTAGAAAAGCTTGCCTAAGTATATTCTGTCTGCAAAAAGGGATTGATTTTTGTTCTTGGTCAGCCTAAGATACTTCCTTTCTAACATGCAGCAAGATTCTGTTAGTGACAGTAGCAGCAAGTGGCTGCATCCCTTCTCTACCTCAGAACTTTATCTTGACATACAAGAGGCAGCAAACATTCTCCCATCATGGCTGAAACAATTCAACTTGTGATGTGCAACCAATCTATCCTAAAGCACTTGGGCTTTCTTAGCCTCCAGATTTCACCTCATTGTCCAAACTCTTACCACCTTCAACAGTGTGAATGGAGATTTTTCTTAGATGCAGGTCACATAGCTGAAAGAAAGAGATTGCTGTAACTTGTAAACACACAGGTCACAGAAAATGAAAAATTCAGCCAAAGAGGTGTCAAAGGAATAACTTTTGAGTGATCTGAAAAAGACCAATTCTTCTGATCTTTCTGACAAAACTGTTCTGTGAAAATATAGTCTTTTGCTTTTCCAAAGTGTAAAATACAGATGATGACAGATAACACACCCAGAACAAGCATCCAAGCAGCCCCCAGAAAGGACACTTACGTAAGAATACGTTAAAGAGCTCAATCGCTTAATAAAACTAATAAATATAAATGTTTCTAGAAATTGAAAGTAAAAGCACTTTCTGTCATTACACCACACTTTTTTTCCCCAGAATATTAAAGGTCTTTTATCAAACATTTTAATAATTTGTAGACTCCATTCACAGTCATCTTGGATGGGCTACGGTGACTTCTTACTCATATATTGCGGCTAGAGAATTCAATTTCTGTGAGAATAACTAAAATGCCATTTCCTTTGAAAGCAGATGCTAGTACATACCTAAAGATTCAAAGAGAAGATCTGTAGGAACATACAACAGTACCATTATCAAAGTGGTACTCTGGATCTTTGACAGGGGAAAACATCCAAATCAGCTCATAAGAAAACTGAAAGCCCTAGGAAGATGGATGCTGTAATGACCACGATGAAGCAAATGAGAGACTGGACGCCTTCAAACAGTTATCCCCCAAAATTTGGGGCTGATAATTTGCCAGATGGAAAAATTGCTATACAAATGCTATGTAGCTTGTTCACCTTTGAAAGTGTGAAGCTGAAGAGAATCTGTTGTCTGCTTCTTCTTGGAGATACCAAAGTTGAAGTTAGGGTGATCATCTAATTAGGGGAGAAAACACCAAGCGCAGTGCCATCTAGGATAATCTACTGAAACATTCTGCGTAACCCCTGGTGTTACTAAGGACAGAAACAAGTCCTTGCTAATATCAGGGACTTCAACAGGCCTCACTTGAGTGTTCGAAGAGCAGGATGAATAAGGGGAAACGTTCTTGAGACAGCCTTCTTAAGAGATGTGCCTCTGGATTGATAGACGCCAGAGGCCTTTGTCAGGGCCAAAACCTCTTCCCTTCATCAGTTCATCACCCTTTCAAGCAGAAAAATGTGAAACTTATGCTTCCCCTAACAGCATGAGCACTTTCACATAGGTTAATCTCCTCCCATGAATGGACAAATAAAATCTCATCACCTAAATCGTCTAACGTGAGAGGGACATTAGGAAAGACCAGATGATAATTTGTCACCATTATATAATTTATCATGATCATATCTCTTTGTAATTTTTGACATAGCCTAAAGTTTGAAATTAAGCTAATTAAACACTTTAGTTTCTACTCTCCAGAACCCTGCATTTGCATTTTGAACTAATGTATTATTTTATGAATTTTAAAGATTCTATAAAATCCACTCTCCAAACTTGGAGAGGGAAGGGGAAATTATTTTTTAAGTTTTCATAAACCTCGATGAAAATATTATTTTAGTATTTTTCAAGGGATTTTTTTAATTGATTATAAAAAAATGTTTCCATATATTTAAAAGTCATTTTCATATGTCAAGGAATCCTTTCATCACTGTAACCAAAACATATACTTTTGTATGCAAAAAGATCAGACTTCTGTAGTTTTAAAGGACACCATATCCATTATTGTGCAAGGTACAAACAAAAGTATTTGTACAACTATAAATAAAATTTGAAAAAATGGGATTCAACTTTTAGAAGGCTGAGGGTGACATATAATATGAAGTTCTGTCAATGTAACGATTGTGATTTGGTTCTGGCAGACATGAATCTTAAACAAAGCCAGGTGCAGCAGGTTTTCTAGTGAGGAAGACTGGGAAGATGACAACAAATTACTCATACCTGCTTCTGCTCCATATTCTGACAGCATTTTGTTTCATCAGTAATGGTGTATGGACCCAAAGGCTGTTGTAGGAGAGAAATCATTACTTCTATTTTGTTCTTCTGCTCACAATTCTATGGAAAAAAACAAAACAAAGAATATCCAACTGCAATTATCTGCTGTATACATTAAATTATCTTTACAAAAATGTAAGGTTCTTGCATTTAAATAAATTATTTAAAGGAGGACATGTTAATGGGCTATCATAGTTTGCGTTCTAACATCAGGGATTCTCCATGGGTATGAAGAAAACATAACCACACATATGGTAGAACTAAAATGTACTATTTTTCGTGAATGAAATTCTCTTGTTAACTCAGCATGCACTGCATGAGATCACATATCATTTTTCAACCATCTGCACATCTCACAGTATTATGGACAGAAAATTTCTATTATTCAGCCACTAAGACTTTATGCTGGGTGACTTGTAAGTGTGGATTCACTATATCTTCCATCATTGGTGGTAAATTTTGCATCTATGCAGATACTACTTGTATTGCAAATCGAAGAATAAACTCCAAGTCTGTCCTCTGCCACTCTTATTTCTAATACCTTAGGGAACACAAATCCCAGGTAATTTGGGCATAGAAGCTTTTATATTATAGAGTAAGCGAGTAAAATGCATTGCTCAAATTTCAAAGTTAACGACACTTTAAGAAACATCAAGAGTCCCTGATTGTGATTAGCTGTTTGATAAAAGGAAAACAAAATTAAGCAAACAAAAAAACAAAGTCACCACCAGCAATATCTTTGCTGTCAAAAGATCAGAAGCCAAGATGTTAATGAGCTTCTTTTCATGAAATGAAATCACTGCTGTTAGTGTTCACTGACATCTGATTAATTCATAGATAGCTTATCATAAGATAGTGCTTCATGAATTACCAAATTTAAGGACTTTAGTAGGAATTTTAGACCATGCCTCTCTTGGTATTGCTGACTACCAAAGGGAATCCAACCACAAGGCACTCTGGTATTATTCAATTTATTACAGCCTCTATTTTCAAATTAGAAGTCTCAATATATACACCAATGACGACATTTTTCAGAAATCTCTGACATGATATTCTTGTTTGTAAAAGATATTGTGGAGATTAAATTCATTTTAATTTCCTGAGTCTGTAAAGGTATGCTTTCTTACTTGAGATATAGCACATCATCTTTGCATATCCTGAAACTAATTAAGAATGTGATGAGTTTTACATGAAAGTTTTTTTAAACCTGTTCCTCATCTTTCATTATTTTAACCTTTTCCTTAGTATTCACAGCTCACCCATTTGGAGTCACCGTTTTTTAAAAACTATATTATGAAAATTCCATTTTTAAAGGAATATTCATAACTAGCTCTAAGTAAGTAATTGAACAAATTAAAATCAGGAATGGAGGGAAACAGCCAAGCATTTTTTCATCAGAACTTAGCTAGTGGACTTTGCAACTAGCCCAGCAAGGCTCCCTTTGTGCTTTTATTGTATATGCATACATACAGCTGTGGTGGGTTGACCCTGGCTGGACACCAGGTGCCCACCAAAGCTGCTCTATCATTCATTCCCCTCCTCAGCTGGGCAGGGGAGAAAAAATATACTGCCAGGCTTGTGGGTCGAGATAAGGGCAGGGAGAGATCATTCGCCATTTACTGCCACAGGCAAAACAGACGGGGAGATTAGTTTCATTTATTGTCAATCAAATCTGAGTAGGATAATAAGAAATAAAACCAAATCTTTAAACACCTTCTGCCCACCCCTCCCTTCTTCCCAGACTCAACTTCACTCCCAATTTCTCACCCTTCTCCCTCCCAGTGGCTCAGAGGGGCAGGGGATGGGGGCTGTGGTAAGTTCATCACCTGTTGTCCCTGCTGCTCCTTCCTCCTCAGGGGAGGACTCCTCACACTCCTCCCCTGCCCCAGCCTGGGGTCCCTCCCGTGGGAGTCAGTCCCCCATCCACTGTCCCCGGGTGGGTCCTTTCTGCAGGGTTCTGTCCTTCAGGCACAGGCTGCTCCAGCGCGGCTCCCCCACGGGTCACCAGTCCCACCAGCAAACCTGCTCCAGCGTGGGCTCCTCTCTCCACGGGGCCACAGGCCCTGCCAGGAGCCTGCTCCAGCGGGGGCTTCCAGGGGGTCACAGCCCCCTTCGGGCACATCCCCCTGCTCCGGTGCGGGGTCCCCCACGGGCTGCAGGTGGGGATCTGCTCCCCTGTGGAGCTCCCCGGGTGCAGGCACAGCTGCCCCACCACGGGCTGACCACGGGCTGCAGGGGAACCTCTGCTCTGGTGCTGGAGCACCTCCTGCCCCCCTCCTGCACTCACCTGGCTGTCTGCAGGTTGATGCTCTCTCATATTCTCACTCCTCTTTGGCTGCAGTTGTGCCGTTGGGGTTTTTTTTCCTCCTTCTTAAACATGGCATCCCAGAGGCGCTACCACTGTTGCTGGTGGCCTCGGCCAGCAGTGGGTCCGGCTCTACAGGACACGGGGGAAGCTTCTAGTGGCTTCTCACAGAAACCACACCTGTAGCTCCTCCGTTACCAACACCTTCCTACACAAACCTAATACAAAAACATTAATGCAAAGAATAGTGGAGAGTAGTGGACTTCAACTGGACAAACAATGTAACATCAAAACAATACATCAAAACAAGAAAGAAGGAAACACATGTTACCTTAGCTCCACAACCCTGAAAACAAACTAATTCTTTATTTTCATGAGAGGCATACTGGTGAAGCAGTCAATGCTTTTTTGCTGTTCTGTCATACAACTATATTAAAGAGTTAAATGTCAGAGCCAAGACACTGCAGGATTCTGATAAAGCCCACACTTTGATAAAGACTGATACTACTTTTTTTTAGCACCCACCCCTCCAGTATTACATACTAAGTAATGAGATAAGGGGCAATGCATCTCTAAAATTAACCTAATTTGTAACCAAGAAAGCTGTTCAGAGAGACTGCAACCCATAAACTGAGTAAGTGCCTATAGTTAAAATCCCATATTCTTTTCCTTACTCTCTCCTTCTGTAAGCTGGATACTTCTCATCAGATTTCACATAAACTATATATTTTTCTGTCAATATTTTGGGTTTGGTTTTTTTTTGCACTGCATACTATAATAGAGGAGGGATTAACAGAGCCTTGATTTCCTGTGGCCTGTGTGGTGATACTCAAATACAGTGATGTTCAAACCAGGTTTTTGCTTGTGTGGGTGGAAGAATATTTTCTCCCTGGATAACACTACCTCTCGTCTGTTAGTGACATTTTATTTGTCCTTTATTTCACTTACCTTATTTTTATCTCAGTTTCATCTGGTGAGATTGGCAGTGTTCTTTCCAAGTTTCTGTAGACTTTGGCCTCACCTGCTCATGTAAGATGCTATCAGACTCTGCAGATGTCTTTATTCTTGCTCCAGTGCTGTCCTGAGTTTGTATCTATTTCATATATAATGCCATCTGCATCTTGGAAAAGTGCCTTTGCCATTCCTTTGTCTGCATCTTTCATAGCTCTAGACAGACTTCATTGTCAGTGCAAAGCAGCCACAGGTCTTTGCCTCTGCGGTAACACATTGTGTTACTTTGATGATCTTTTAACTGAAACTTGCCATCACTGAACTTCCTACAAAGCACAGCCTGGGCTATGCAAGCTAGTGACCTCTTTACTACAGAGCATTATTAATTATTACATCATTTATAATTGTTATATATAATGGCTAATTATTTGGAAACCTGATTTAGTGACCTAATACTGTCAGGAACCATATTTTTTATTATTTTTCATTAGCCAGCAATTGCAGCTGGTTGTTTTAACTGCAAGCTCTACCTGCAGAAGAATGCAGAGGTAGGTATCTGAGCAGATTCCCAGCTGGCTACTGAGCCATTCAAATACTTTGCAGTAAACTGGGATCCATTCTTTAAAGATTACGCATGAAGAATCCCTGAAAAATTTTCTGCTTGAGTCTTTTTCCAGATATCTTTTACAGTTCTGGCTAATTTTTGTAAAAGGTGGCTATGCATGATTTTCATAAATAGTGAAAGATTGGTGCTAGAGGTCTCGCAGGACAGTTAAAGATCCTGTGCATTATGAAATCCATTGTTAACCTTTTTGCAATTTATATGATTTAAATGTGGGTTTTCTTTCCCATTGAGTAGATATAATCCCTGGTTCACGTTAGCTTTTCACATAACTTTTTCCCTTTACCAGTACAGTTCAACATCTTTGAAGTTGGCATACTGATTATTACCCACTTCCCCATGTACAACAGATCTTCTGTAGTAGAGGATCTTCCATTCTGGCTAACACTGAAACATTAAAATTCTGGGGCTAGAGACATCCTAAATAGATAGTAACCAAGCAGCTAATTACAGTTTTATTATATATTCCATAATTAATATTATATTTTGAATATGACATAAATTCTATAATTTAGGAATATAAAGAGTGTAAGAGAATTATTTTTTCTGAAGTACTACTTTTTAAAAATGCAGTATCACTTTTAAAGAAAAAATGTATCGTTAAAATAATATATACAGTAGGATCTTATGTGTTAATCTAAGAATTTTATTAGCATATATATTAACAACAAATGTTTGATTTTATAAAATACTATGAATATATATTTTTTTAAAAAATGTGTCTCTAATAGTTTGTGCAGAAGCCCTCTACCTGTTTAAAAGTGAAATACAGTGTGGCTGCACTATTTATTGACATTTCCCTTTGTTGCTGTTAGTAAAACCATTATCTTTTACTATATTCTTTATTTCCCTGCACGACATTTTTAGTATTACCAAATACTGTTCTTTAATTGTTTCTAAGTGATAATGAAAAGATAAAATGGGGAGTAATTATCTGTATGGCAGAACAGTACTGGGAGATTTTACTCATCAATTCACCACAAAACAAACAGAAGTCAATCGTGCAACACCGAATTAAAGAGAAAACTTTTCTGGGATATGTTATCCCAGAATGAATTAGGATTTAGGACACAAGAGGTAATTACTCTGGTAAACACAATGCTACTGATAGATCCAGAATACCCTACCCAGGCTTGAAAACCAGATCTTAAGAAAAGTATTGGCTAGTGGAAAGAAACTGGAGAGCAGAAAGGGTAGTAAGAGTTTTAGAAATTTAGAAAACATGGAGTTGAGCTTTCTTATGTGGGAAGATAAAAACTCTAAGGATCAGATGAAAGACATGATAACCTGTCATCCACAAAAAGAAAGCTGTGGAACTTTTCAGTGGTTCCGAACAGCAGACCAAAAATAGCTGTAACCTTTGCAGAATCGACTGATATTTTGCTTTATAAAAGCATGTACTACTTTTTGCTGTTTACATATTTAATTACTCTCATTTGGGGATGAAATTATGTATCAGAAAGGAGGATAAAGTTGAAACTAAATATGACTTTGAACTACACTAAAATCTGAGCGTATATTTATAATACACTCTGCTGCTAATGTTGCACTACTATAAATTTCTGTGTTATTGCCGTGATATATAAACATTCAGGTACCTGAGGAATGTGCTTTAAATTCATGTTTATACTAATTTGCCTACCCTCTGGTGTTTAATAATGCAGCAACCCTTGCTTAGCATTAGTAAAATAATTTAAGTAAGTGTTTTGCAATGTTCCATGAAGTGCATTAAAGCAATAATACATTCTAAGTACTTAAAAAAAGGAAACCAATAATATGGTGATACAGCTAAAAGCTCCATTAAACGAATGTAGAAGTAGCAGCCATCATAGACGGCTTGCTTTAATGTTTTAAAATTAAAGTTCCACCAGCTGATAGGTTTGAAAACTATTTTTCACTGAAAAACAACTGATCGTGACTGAAACCAGTAAAACCACAAAACTGCAAATAATTCACCATGAGAATTCAGTGATTTTTTTTTTATTTTTATTTTTTTTTACATATACAACTGAAATGACGTAGCAGGTTACATGCATATTAAACCAGTGTTTAGTAACAAATAATGAGTACACAGACCTGTCATAACGCTGGATTCAGAGATACAATATTTTCGCTATCAAAATGACAACCTGATTCATCATCACTGCTACTCTGGATTTTCAAGAGCACTCGGAGATCATGAATGTGGTGGTACAATTAGAAATTTCCTATGTCTAAATTTTTATATTTAGAAGAAAGGACTTTCAAAGAAAGGACTATTTCAAATCAGACAAGTAATGGCACAGTCCAAAGTTAGGCCTTGTAACCTTGAATCTCAAAGACTATGTAGTATGTAGGTTCCTAACTTAATTTGGTTTCAGAATGTCAGGGACTGGTGTAGAAGAGACGTCTTTCCTTCTGCACAAAACAATCTCAATAATTTGAAAGGAGATCAAATTAGTCCTTAGACCTGTATCACCAATACACTTGAATTCAAGTAAAGTTCCTATTGGCAGCTTCAAATGCATTTCAATATATTGAACATTCACCATTAAACAAACTTGGCAGTTCAACCTGATGTAGAGAAGAGTGAGGTCTACTCAAAACAAAAACACAATCCTCCATAAAATAACACTCCTATTTTACCATTTTCCTACACAAGCAATGGTTTTTATATTTCAGAGGGAGAACCCTCTTATGTCACCCCTCTCTCAGTGCTTAAGGCAGTCAGGGGGCTCAGTGTCCTAAGAATAACATGGCAATAGCTTTCAAATTCTTGATATTTTCTTGATATTTTAATTTAAAAAATAGTTTATTTCCATAAAGTTTAATGAGTTGATGTTAATGTCCCAGATTTATCTTCAATCAGACAGCTGGACAAATATCCTTTGCATTTTTGTATGATATAATATTTCTAGGTGGCTTATTATGATTTTTTCTTCTCTGAATTTTGGGGTGAATATTAGGTTACTACTAAAATGTAAATTTTGGGAAAAGTGCAACTCTCAAATGTAAGCACATATGTCATGTACACTCAAGAAAAAAGTTTATTTTCATGTCTTTTGGCTTGATAGTTCCTTGTGCCAGTGAGATCTCAATGTCAGGACCTGCATTCAAAGACAAAGCTTTCTACTAGTTCAAACTGAGTAAGAATGAGAACATGGTCTAGGTTTGTAATGAAGCAACAAAATCAAAATACTAATCTAAAACCAGAAGAAACAGGAACATTTTTTTCAACTCTTCAGTCTACAGTTACAAGCTTTGCAATGCTATCAAGAATACTTTGTTAAAATAGATTGTTTTATTTGCAATAGCTTATTTCAATTATCTTGAGATTGTTTAAGAACATTTTCCAGAATAAGCAGAAGTCACATGAATTCTAAAAAAAACCCCTTACACCAATCATTGAGCAAAGTGTCTAAAAACAGACTGAAGGAGGGCCCACCAAAATCACTGCAAATATATATCTCCAGTAAACAAATTGAAATATTCACCTCCACACAAAATCAATAAACCTCCCCTAAATTCTATTGTGGTTAAGGAAATCAGAAGGGGACAATAAATCAATTAGAGTATCCTTCAAGAAGTTGAAGTCATCTCTAAGTGAAGAAAACAGGAAAAAAATAAAAAGCACTGGCATGCTAAGTGGAAGCAGAGAACACAGTGAAGATCTATCTTAAAGTCCTTGTAGAAAGGGCTACAGACCAAATTCAGCAGAATTTTGAAAAGTAATCTCCAACTCTGAATAGTATTTTATCCAGGAGTTCTGAAAGAATTCAGGCATGAAACAGTTGAATTATTCGCTGCAATTTAACAAAACTGTCTCACTAACAGACAAAGATACTGTAGTGCCAAGGACAAATATGATACCAATTTTCCACAAAGACAACTGTGGCAGAGGTATGGAAAATTACAGCAAATAAGCCTGGCTTCCTTATCACACAAACTAGAAGAATTTGTAATAAACCCCCCATGTATTACAAGACATCTGAATAAATAAGATATTTTTTAATGAGTCAACACAACTTTTGTTAAGAAAAGTCACGCTTTCATTGAAAAAGTCAGATAAAAAAGATTGGCTGATATCCCACACTCCAAAAGACCTTGTCTAGGAATGTCTCTAATACTTAAAAATATTGATAGCTGTCAGCAGTTATTGAAAAATATGGCTTTGGGGAAAGTATGTCTTTTGAGTAGAGGAAAAAATATTAAGGTCTTATGAAAAATACTACTTCAAAATTAAAAGAGAACATGTCAATACATATACACAGAGGCAGTTGCATTTTTGGCACCACATTGCTTTCATGCACCAAACAGCAAAAACTGATTTAAGTGTAGTGTCCCAAAATATTAAAGAATGGCAATATATAAAAAATGAAAAAGAATAAGTGGCTGATCATCTTGAACACAGAATAATTGTATTTTGCAAGCTTAATGCTGGCTCACATAAGCTCTTTGGAAAAACAGGAGAGAGATCTTACATATTATGTGCATATATAATGTATATAATACACAGGCACTGCATTATTTTTGCATGTAATCACAAGAAAGTGATGTAAAATCAAAAGGAATCAACCTCAACCCAGCATTTCTTTACATGCCTATATGAGAACATATATATATATTGTTGTATATTGTTTTAAATTAGATTGACAAATTCTACGTAAATTACAGCATCACACTGATTTCTTCATAAATTATAACTCAAACCTCAGTCAGCTATAGAGCGCTTTTAAACAAAAATAAGCTGCTCTTATTCAAAAAAACAGTACTTAAAGGAAACTGAAAATATCTTGCAATCATTTAAAAAACAAAAAAAGAAAACAGAAAACTAGTTTATGGTCAAGTCCCAGAAGTTAGGCATAGATCGTTAACAGTGATTGTATTTATGAAAGTAGTTTCTGCACCAGTTAGGTTCAGACCCTCCTTTCTTCACTCATCACACGCCTAGAGCCAGGTTTAGTTCCTTGCCTTGGTCCCGTGGGCTCGGGCACCTTCATTTCCAGACAAACCAGCTCACTGACGGCCAGGAGCACAATCATCTCCGGATCCTGCTTTCCATATGGCAGACTATTTTCAACTACGTTTAAAAAAGACACGTGCCCATAGCGAGGTGCCCTGGATTCATAGGAAATGAACACTTCTCCCCAATGGTATCACCTGCTTTGCTGACAAGTTTACAGTCACTGTATTTAAACTCTTGTTACTCCTCACTAATTGCTATTACTGACAAACAGAGGACCTACAGTTTTATTTGTCAAGGTCTTTAGAGTTTTTTTGCTAAACTCTGACAAAATTATAAAAATATGGCACATAACCAAAGGGAGACTTTTCTGAAAGCCCATGAAACAATTTCCAACACAGGTGCTAGCAGGCTGCCTCTCAGGTTTGCTACGCTTGTACACAAACTCAAGATACCAGCTTAATCTTTTTAAAACTGAACTGGAATCTGTACAGGGGAACGGCAGGCCCAGAGGGGACTCCTGGCACCTGCTCCCTGACCTGTCGGCTGGGACCAACCGGGAAAGACAATCAGAAGAAAGCAAAATGAAACTGGGTATTGTCTAAACCCAAACCACAACAAAACCAAACCAACCTTTAAAATATGGAGGGTAGCATCCACGGTCCTTCTGAGACTCCATTTGTTTCAGTTGTAGTGCCGACCTGGAGTATACTGGTGTTTTGCCTAAATGAGAAAAATCGTGTACTTAGACATTACATGCACACACACTCCTCCTACTCCCCATTTCAAGAATGACTTTTTACTTTTCCTCTATAGCCTCGCTGTATGTAAGGCAGTCAGGTTACAGCCGGCCGAATTAGGCTGGAGGCAACAGAAATTGCAACAGAGAAATGATAGATAATTTTCAGTCTTTCCTACCAATAAAAGGAATCGAATATTTCACTAACATTAGTTTCTTTCTGATTATAAAGCTTTGGAAATTGTTACAACATGTTTATGTTTGTATTTAAATCTATTTCTAATAAATATATAGTTGTACATAAAAGGCAATTTAAATACATATAGTGATAAAATTAAGTTCCATTAACGTACTATTCTTTATTTTCTACAATAACAATTCACTGAGATTGTTATCCCTTTCATCTTAATTGGGTAATGTATTTTCCTCAATACAACTGTTTGGAAAAAAAAAAAAAAAAAAAAAAAAAAAAAAAATCTATGTAGCAGTTATGATGCATATTTTCCTCCATCACTTCCCACAGTCTTTTATTACCATGCCATACAATCCTCACTGCACATGTGAAATATACCACCGCAATTTCATTTGCCTCAGCAGTATTTGCTCTTTATTCCTGGTAACCAGCAAACAAATGGAGAGCCAGAAAACAAAGGGAAGACTGGAATGTGCCACTTCTGGAGAATCTGCCTGACGTGCTCCCCCTTCCTTACAGCTGGTGTGTGCTCAAGCCTGAGGAACTTCAGTGCTATCATGACTAAGATGCAGTATTTATGGTGTCAGAAAAAGTAAGACGCCTCCCAAAATGCAGAAGTTACTCGTAGGTGATCTGTTTCATGCAAGCACACAGAGTTCAGAAGGGCAGCTTACAACACCAAGTTAGAAAATAAGCAATGCCAAAGCATCCTGGAAGCTCACTTGTCTCTGTGGCCTCTTGCTGCTTCTGTCCGCTGCTCTTGCAGCTGGGTCACTCGGCCAGCCGGCTGCAGCCCTGGCCCTGCAGCAGGGCAGTGCCAGCCAGAGCCCTGGGGTCTCCCCGCCCTCCCCTGCTCTTCATTCACTTTCAGAGAGGCTCTCAGGAGAGGAGCCAGCAATTCCAATGCCAAGGCAGGTCAGGCTTTATAAGCACATCTCTGGAGCTAGTACAAAAAGCTAGAGAACAGTACATTCCAGTTTCTATCCGAGTCCTTTGCTAAAGTGCCTTTTTAATTTTTCTGGCCTTTTTATAAAGAAAGGTCTTGGCAACAGCTTTCCACAGTTCAACGCTCTTTACTAGACAGCAGATGGACTAGAATATAGTCCCTTTACTTTCCAAGTAGCGATAGGGAGTCACCTATAATCTTTTGAAACTCCTGTTCAGCTGCATAAATAACGCATTATTCTTTAGGAGGATTTTGTGTTATGAAAATTCAGACTTGGATTTAACGAAAGCTAATTTAAACAATCAAAACAGAAGAAACAGAGAGTTAAGAAACAGCCAGACAGGGTACACAGAAGAGTCTTATCCCTATAACACCATACATACACCTAGGTTTCAGCTTAGTGTATGTTCACAGAGCCATTGAAGGTTTCTGACATTACAGTGGCAAAACCAAATTTCATTTATCTATTTGAAAGCACTATTTTGATTTTTAAAAACATACCTCCTAGGATAATTAGGATTAAGATCAAGTTTAAATCAAAAGAATATGAAATGCTTTGTATAGATGACCTATGACTGGAATAGAAGTTAGATAGGAGTAGATGATTTATGTTTTGGTACAGTGACCTAGGTTCAAAGTCAGCCAAGGCTAAAATCAAAGCAGGTTTTTCAGCCTAAATAATATAAATGTTATGTGAAAAGATTTACATTCTGAATGCTAAGCAATTAATCCAGGGGGAATTATTTATAATTGCTAATTAGTGAGACAACTACAAATGAAACAGAATGGAATTATATATCAGTTCTCTTCTAAAATCTTGTGGGCTAATGTAATTGTTCCATTAGTATAAATCCCTTTACATTGAAGATTAAAATAAATAGGACTGAAACTTCCTTGGCTTTTGTTCCCAATACTGCTATAATGTATGCTTTCAACCCAAAGTCACTAACAGGATGATCCATCCAGTTGAGGGACTGATGGATCTCACCATCTAACTTCATGCTCTTTTCAACAATGGTTATTTATTTCTATTTCTTCTAATATTTACTCTATTACTTATTTTTTACTTACAAAAGGTGGAAGCAAACGTCTATTTTGTTTGGTCTCTCCCACTTCATTATATACAACTAAATACAATAAATAACTTCCACTTAGCCATGGATATAAAAGTTTCATTTCTATTTTTGTATTTCCTGAAGATACAACATTTTATCAATAACAATAAAAAACTCACATTATACCAGTTTATTTGGAGTTATTTTGCTTTTTTCTTTATTGGGGGAAGACTCACTTGCCACTAAATTCCCACTCTCCTGTATTGAGGGAGACCTCTTTTCCACAACTACATAAAGATATACATGTTTAAGATTCACAGAGAATGATAAATGCTTCTATATATTCTTTTTGATAAACATCAGGTGCATCTACAAAAATTGATAAGTTTTAGTATGTTTATTATAATGCAGGGCAATAGAAGATCATCTTTAACCACAGTACTTCTGTATAGGTTTTGGTAAGCAGGTATATGGATAATTTACACATCAAGCAATATGACAATGATTACACTGAAAACTGGATCCAAACAAACTTCCATTATCCAGAGAAGCACAACAATTATATTAGTAAATTCTGTTGTTCTCCATACACTTGGCCATCCTAGACTCCATCTGTAGAAATTTCTTGTCAGACTTTCCTTAATCCCTTCACCTCTTTGGTCTCCTTTCCTTTGTGACAGCTGTACTCCTCTCAGAAGTTTGCTAATGGAGAAGATGCTCTCCACAGTTACTATAGGCAAGAAAAGGGCAAGCTGTGAAAGAAGTGGTTTACTTAGCTGTTAGAGCATTATCTTAAAACACTTCTCTAACATGCAGTATCTTGCATTTCACAGTTTATTTTGCATGTGTGACATCTATTGAGAATACAGAGCTGAGACAGTGCAATAGACAGCTTACGCCATGATCTATAGGGCACAATCCCGTTAATAATAAAACTGCATGACAGAGTTTCACTTCTCAAATATCGTGATTTTCATGAGACAAGTGCTTCATCTAGATTATCTCTCAAGCAGTGATGGCATGAAGATAAGGATTCCTCTCCATGGCCCACAAAAGGTGACAAATACGAGTATCCAACACATTTAAACAAGTCTAGTGTAGGTAGGTGAAAGCTCCTTATAAGACTTATTAAAAGGCTTCAAGTAGAAAAAGCTTTTATAGTTTTCCCATAGGAACACAAAAGCTGTAAGTAAACCTGGGACTTGGTTTATGCTTTCACCTCACACCCACCTTCCTCCTTCCAGTTTGATAGAAGAACAAGGATCTTTCAAAGAACACTGCTGTTTTCCTCCAAGTCCACATGAAACCATACTTCTGCAATTCCTAAAAGGACATAAAGGTTGATATAGGCAACTATTATTATAGTATTTACCACAATATAGTATTTAAGTTAAAGAACTATGCAGATCACTAATATTTACTAAAAAAAAAAATCCATACAAATTATTACCAAAGAAAATGTATAATGTGGAATACTTTCACAGACTTAAATTAACAGCAACAAAAACTATAAATTACTTTTGGAGCTCTTGGGAAGTTCATTAAACTAGAAATTATTTATCCTGGTAGGGTGAGGTCTCCTTCCAAGGCAAGGCTTCTGAATTTTCCACAGTTCAAAGGATTGGTGTTTTGTAAAATCAAATGACCCTATTAATCTATGTAATGTTGAAAGAATTTACTGTCAGTTTATGTAGAATAACTCTTCCGTATCAAGAGCGGTAAGAACTTGATTTACATGCTGCTACTCCTAGAGAGCTTAACATTTTCTTTCCAAAATGTGTAGAATTTCCTTAGGGTGACGGAACACTCAGCAGTGATGCAGTCAGGAAGGTTGTGTGCCAGACAAGGTTGAAGGTATAAGCTGGTCCCCTATGCAGAATCTATCCGGTTACACATGCCATTAGGAAAATGGCAACGGAAGGGACTTTACCTGCAACTCTGAGATCTCAAAAGCCAGGGGTAGTTCACAGGTAATGGTTACGTTCACTGGGACAGGAGGGTAGCCCATTCAGTAGGCTCTGTACATGTGACATTACTAAAACACAAATTAAAATCCAGACAGATCAATGATCCTGAACTGTGATCTATGTTCTCTTAGTTTTTCTGATACGGTGAGGAAAGGGTATGGAAACCTCAGATTCCAATATTTTTATTCTATTTAATCAGAAAAATCCAAATGCATACAAAAATTGACCACTTGCATTTCACTGCAGTATGATGCTGTCTACTGTCCTGAAGAAGCAGGCAGATGCCATGATGATACTCTCATACAAAGCATAATGTTACTCCCATCAAAGAAATAAAAAAGCTAAAGTACTGCTGTATTAATTAGCAGTTTAATATGAAGCATAATTCTGAGGGAGAATCAACTAAGGAGGTCAAATAAAAAACCCAATAACCATTATTAGTAGCTCATCGATCTGTCCAATTAATTCTAAACCTAACAAATTATTGTCTGTCATGTAACTGATCTCTTTTGACAAATTAACAATACAGAGTGAATATAAGTATTTACACAGATTGGATACCAATAAAGCAGGCTGTCAAAGTATGTGGTTTTGTATTTGTTTAATTGGAATTTCAACAAAATTAAATTAAAAAATAATGACAAAGTAAACCAGTTCTGTTTATTAATATAAATTTCTTGTTGGTTCAGAAAGATATTGAAGCAATTTATTTCAATGTACAGTTGTGATTCATTGTTAGATACTTAATTAAATTTATTTTCTAGAAGCTTTACAAATACTTAAATCTTCATGTGAATAATATTGACACCACCAGGATTTTTTATGTATATGAGGCAGGAAATGTGGTCCACAAATTCGTCTCAGCTACATCAGTGTTAACGCAAAATAACTTGTATCAAATCATCCAGATTTGTTAAAATGTAAATAGGATCAGAATCTGGCCTTGCAATTAATTACTCAAATAAAATTGTCATCTAATACGTTCATTCAATGCCAATATTCTCCATTATCTTGTAAACTAGGTCATAATTATGCATCCAGTGCTATATGTAACTACAAAGTTAACAGCAGACAATAAATTTGTCCAAAAATCTTATGAGACAGAACAGATACTGCAATAGACAGAAGGCAATACAGTCCAGTATGACACACTTATGAAAGTCATGGATTATACAGTGAAATTTTTGGACTTCTTAAATGTATGATTTTAAACCTTAGTGTTAGACAAAGGAGAGAAATAACTTTTCATTTTTATCGTGTGTGGAATAGGCTATGCCTTTGCTCCACTGAGGACTCTGAAAGGTTCTAGTTGCTTTAGATCGTTACTGAATTTTCCAGCTATCAGAACTGACTGCAGAAGTACACCAAAATGTGCAAAACCAAGTGCATAAACAGGGAACAGAGAGACCAGAAATACAAAGACGCCTGGGTGTCATGAAGATGAGTTAATAGGCAATACCATCAAATATAACCTTTGATGGATCACGCCAAAGCATGACTCATATTAACATACACAAAACAAGTAAAATTAAAACCCCCCGTTGTGGTCAGAATAGTAACAGCTGCAATGTCATGGTGCACAAGACACAAACAGATCAAATATCAAATAGACAGCGAGACACAAATTAATGTTAAAGTATAAAAATTTCCCCATGACTGCAGAAGGCAACCACGGAGAGTCAGGACCTAGTGGAACAGTGTTCCTTTCTGTACTCCAGTACTGAATGGCACAGACAACATAGGAGTGAATGCTTTCGGTTAAAACATATGGAAACATCAAGTCTCATAATACCTCAGACAATCTATTTTATCCTATAGGAAAAAAAAAAAAAAAAAAATTAAGCAGAATATCATACCCGTAGCAGACAAGGCACCGTGCTAGCTGTGTGTATAGATTAGTGTGCTGCTTCCCAGGGACTGCAGTATATGGCACGTCTTGTTTAAAGACAGCTTGTACAATTCAGCTAGTTCAGCATCACTGTAATGTCTTGAAAAGATCAAAAAGCATTAGAAAGCGTTTTCAGGAAGCACTTTGCAACCAGTGACAGCAATTGAACATTGCAGCCTGAACACCGATTTATCTGGCCCGTTCCCCTGCTCAAGAATGGAACAACTACAGTACTGTAATATTGCCTCAGTAATAGAAAAGTTTAAACAAAACAAAGTCCTATAGTTGTCTTTTGGGTTTACCTTTCTTCCTTTGGGAATCCCATTCTACTATTCTACTATTCTACTATTGATATTCTACTATTTCTACACATCAAAGTTCTTTCCAAAATCTAGAAATTAAAATTTAGTTCCCATCCTTAGTTAGGTGTGAACTAAGTAAATCTAAAAGGTGAAAACCTCCATCCCCCATTAGGTCCAGACCTACGGACAGCACTGAGACCTGCAATGCTGCTCTAACTCTGTGCTATGAGGGATCCATCTCCCCAAATACACCGTAACCCCAAAGGATGAACTAAAAGCCAGAGTGACCTACATACATATGTAGGTTACTGTCTTTAGATGTTTACACAAGGTACATTTAGTTATATACAGATACTCTATTCCACATAGTGAAAGAAATTACTCACAAAAACAAGCCTGTTGCAGCTAATGTACTGAGGTAAGTCACCAAAAGAAAGTGGGAGTTTTATTCCCATTGAGGCAAACTAAGATGAGGTTGAGATTAATTAAGCAGGAAAGTACAGCACATGACACCTAGTCTAATAAAGACATTTGCATATTTAAAGAAAGTGAAACAATATCTGTTTTAATTAAGTAGGCTGCTCCTTCAGGTTAATGCATTCAGGGGAAAAATTAAATCTGTCTAGAATCCCTGGAAGAAATGGAGATCGGCTGTAGGAAATTGGCCTCCTGAAATGTGATTAATGGACTTGCATGATGAGGACTGACTCCTGCTAAGCCATCAGGACTTGCTATGAGACAGGTGCTGACATTTGGAGCGGGAGTTTTGCATTCTCTAGGCAAAAAGCAAAGTGTTCTCTGCGAGGCCCCCCTGCAACTACAGATCAGTTCTCAATTGTCACCTGCATATAGAGGTTTTTTCTCTAACTGTCTAGCTATGCTGATGTCAAAATATTTGACATCTAATTTGCTCCAACAGCCTGAGAGTTTCACATCTCCCTGGCTTTCTTGTATACATCAGAATGAAATGCTTATGCAGCCTTTCACAAGGCATCTTACCAAAGGATGAGTATTTACTGCTGCTGTGCAGGGTAGGACTGCCCACTCTCTGTTTGGTTGACCTTTTTCTCTCATTCGGGGCTAGTGATCAGTAGAAGCAATTAAAATTACATTCTATGCTTCCATAACTGCTGATTAAAAGTGTCAGTTTCTAATGTGTTCTTTTTGTAAAAGCTTTATATCCTTTGACTTACTGATGTGAGTCCAAGAGTAGCGAGAAGAAACCTTGTTGAAGTGATCAGAAACTCCACTCTCGGGAGTGTATTAAGGCAAGAAGCTACAGCTCCTTTCTGCTCTAGTAGAAAACAATACAAAACAAGAACAGAAAGGTGCCTTTTTACCCCAAGCTGTCCTCATGTGAAGCATCACAACACACTTCAGAAAGAGTGCCAGTCGGAAAGAAAAGGGAAAAGGAAATTTTAAGCTGGGATTTCCAGAGAAAAAAGGTGAAAAAGGGAGGCTCCAGCAAGATCAAAAGGGAATGAAGTGCCTGTAGCATAGACACAAATTTATGCATTTTTCATGTTTTCAAAGAAGAGTTTTGATGCCATTTCACTTTATGTCTGGCACATTATGTAAATATTTTCTGTAGAAATCTGGCATTTCCACAGTATGCCTCATGTACAATCAGACCAAGAAATAAAGCAGAAGTCTACCTCGCCAGAAAGCACTAAAGACATCACTGTAATGCACATTGATTTTTCTAGTGAAAAGAGTTCTGGATGTCAAAGCTTTGTAAACTGAACTTACAAATATCAACAGCTCCGCAGATTTCTTCTTGAACCTTCAAAGGAGAATCATGAAGCAATGTGTACAAAAGCCTAACTTATTAGTATCTAGAACAGTAAAAGTTACCACAAGGGATAAATATAAGGGCTGGATAAATCAATATTAAATCTAAGCTTATTAAGTGAGTCACGCCTGATAGAAGCACAGCTTCCTGTTCTTTATTGCCTAGCATTGTTCAGGATGCATCTCACAATTAAAAGCATAACTGTTGTACAATAAAAATTGCCAAAGCTATTAACCAATAATATAAATGAAAATTTTTACTCCTGGCGTTTTCCATTATAGTAATACATGCAGTGTACAGTCAACATGCTTCAGATGCTTAAGGTTTCCAGTAATTCACAATCATTGCATCTCTGCTTTTTGTAAATCCACTTAGTCAAAAAAAGATTAAAAATAAATAAATTCCTCACATAACACAGCCTACAGCCTATGTTCTTCCAAAGGATTTGCACTGAAGACAGGCAATAATGAGATCAGTTGTGACAGGGACTGTTCTTTCTGGTAAATAACGAGAAACTAACATTTTCCCTCAAGATCAGACAGAAGTACTGTAGGTTGTTGGCACTGATTTCCAAGAAAACCTTGTGGGTTTTTTTTTCAAAGACTGCAAATAAGAGTTTGAATCAGAGCTGGACATGTAGTTCCATAAAGTAAACCCACTGCTTCAGTCGAGAGACCACAGTCACCACGCTGCTTTGCAAAGTGCACTGCAGCAAAAAGTATTTTAGTGTGCTTAGTCTGATCACACTACATAGGGCCCACAAAAGCTAGAAGTCACAGTTCTGTTTCATTTATGCTTACATCGCCACGCTTTCCTAAATATTTTGATTTTCACGTAATGAGGAAAATTTAAGGGAATCTAGAAATCCAGTGAATATGGAGAAATACTGGACATCTTCCATGTCTAAAACTAATTGGTATCCAAGTGGTAAGATCACCCATTCAGGAGATTTTGTGACCTCATGTTATTTCATGGAGGACTGTGTGTGTGTTTTGAGTAGACCTCACTCTTCCCTATATCAGGTTATTGCTCACGAATAGGCCTAAGATATCAGTAATCTTCATATGAGAGAAGCATTCTGCAGACAAATTTATACTAGTTTAAATTAATCTAAATTAACAGTTATGTATGTTAGGACAGTTAAGCATGTTATGACAGCAAATATGAGAGCACAGAACAGCACAAACCCAAAAACATTCTTTTGTGATTTATGACGTGTCTCTCGTTGAAGTGAGAGACACGACAGTTTGATTTCTGACAATACAGCTCAGCAGAAGTGGCAGATGCAGAAACACTTCTGTTCACTGGAAGGCATCCTACGTGTCAAGATATTACTGAACAGTTGTATGATACGAAATTATACAAATTTATGACATTTTTCTGTATGTGCATAGATGAGACTTGCATATATTTTACTAAGAGAAAATTCCTTGTTTGTTAAACCAACACTATTATAATTAACTGTTCCTCTATACGTGTAAGTCACTATTTCTAAACTCAGGTCTGAAGTGTTCTTGCCACTCTCATTTATGACTTTGTTTTGGCTTTTTTTTCCTGCCAAAATTAATTGTCTGAGAAGTGGGGAAAGAGAACTGAGGGGCAAACAGTAACAGCCCCCACCACCTCCAGCATCAGGGACCTACGCATGTGGAGCTACAAAACCTCCGCTCACACCTGTGAAGCTGACAGCCAGATGCCACCTGTACTTGGATTTATTTCTCTAGGTCTGCCCAAGGAATTAATGTAAAATTAAGCTGTGCTCCCTGCTTTAAGACACTCGTTGCGATTCTTCAACTTCTTTTTTTTTTTTTTTGATTGAAGAAAAATTAAAATTGAGCCTTTAAATTACCGCAGCTGTTATACTGCACATTGTTTCAAAAAGAGGATGAAATAGTAATGTGAAACACAAGGGCAGAAATATAGCCCACAACTGCAAAAGCAGACCCAAAGCTCTGTGTGTGCACTCTATCTCTGTAGCGAACTTAAAGCAGCTGTGCTGTTTCCAAGTTTATTACTGAATAGTGATGCCATTCTGAATTTGAAAAACTACACGTTTTATGGGTATATTTTGCAAGTTATTGTCATACTGCGATGTACAGACTAACGGGTAGTAGTGGGCAGCCTTAGCTGAAGATGAAGTATGAATGTAACAGTGCCACAGATTGCATGTCTTTCAGAAAAAAAGAAAAGGAAGGAAAAAAAGTTACCAGTTTCCAGCTTTTTAAAATGATCGAGGCATACAAACATCTTAAAGTGCACAGCGTGTTAGACTAAACCTTCTCATTCTCTAGACATATTCAAGCCCAGAATTAGAAATGAGTGAGCAAAAATTTAAAGCAAATCTAACCCAAGTGAACATCAGATATGCAGACATGTATCTCTGCAATTATCAATGAACAGACCCGCTGAGATCCACGTTCAAAAATCCCATAATTTTTCTTCAAGTAATAAGCAAAAATATCTTCCACTGCTTTTTTATAGGAGAGTGTTTTCCAGTAACCAGCCTTCGGTGATGCTTTTTTGTTGCTGAAGGATTTTACAGCTGACTCTGACTCACTGTTTTTAGGCTTATTTTCAGTGCAAACCTCTGCCTAAAGAAGTCTTTCAGCAGTTGAGATATTCACCAGTCTATAATACTACTGGTGATTCTCCCAGGCTCTTAATTGCTTAAATACACGATTAACACCTTCAGGAGCTGTACCAGCCAAGCACATCTCAAAAAAAAGTTCGACAAGAAACTCTGATCCTCTCTCTCTCCCTCAAATTGCTGTTGGGAGGCCAAGAAATGCACAAGACATTTGAAAAGAAATAAAGATACTGAGAGGTTCCAAAGGTAAAAATGCAATAATAATGCAGTATACACTGTTATTAAGTGACAGGTACTTTAAATGTCTGCTGTATCACTTGCACCGAGTTTTGGAAATCAAAATAATAAAATTTAAAATCTTTATTAACATTATTCTATTTGTTGGTTTGAGAATTAGAGGGGGGAAATGTAAAACTGTGATCTCTACTATAGGCCAAGAGCAAGAAAACATCCGGAAACACTACAAATGGTTTTATAGGCAAATAACCCAGGAGAAAGTGAAATGTTTTAAGATTAATGCTTAAATCTGGCACAGACAGAAGATTTTTAATCACAAAAAAGCAATGTAAATGTTCTCAACAACCCAGGTTGCCTCTAGTTGCCTTCAGAGTACCTCATCTACCAGATAGTTTCAAAAATGGAACTATATTTATAATTTGGTTTTCAATATCATTTAAAAAAGAAATTTGAGAAGAGACCTCATTCTTTAGCCCTGGAAGAAACATTAGCTGACTTACTCGAAGATATTTTGATGTGTAAAAAATGTTGGGGAGGGGATGTCCAAGGGTTTACATCAGCACCAGAGTGATAAACTGGTTTTTAAGTTGTGGAATAAATACGGCCCTACTAATAGTTGTCCCTTTTTATTAGCAGGACAAGGTTAACGTTTAATTTTTTTAATAGTTAAATATTAAAAGCTGTATCCTGCAGTATTATACATAAATGTCTTACGTTACCCTTGACTTTCACTGGGAGAGGTTAGGTTATTAGGCCCAGCTCCAGGAATGTACTTAAGCATATGCTTAAACTTCACTAAAGTGCCTGATAATTATGCATATACTTAAAAATGGGGATATGTTAAAAATTACGTTATGAATAATGATAGAATTAAAAAGCTGCTGCAATCAACATCGCTCTGTAACATTGTACTAAACCACCTCTCACCCCCAAATAATATAAAATACCAGAGCAAGCAGTAACATGCAACATACAGCCGTTTTCATTTTCTCAAGCTAACACGGCTACAATGACTGGAAAAGACCAGAGGTGAAAAGCAAGAGTCAGTTCTCTTCATGGATACCAGCCACAGAACCAGCCCGGTCACAAGCATACAAAAGATGCTGGAATTTACATAAAGTGCCAGTTAGAGAAGATTAAGAAAGATGTCATTTAGTTGTAATTTGCTGATGGCTTATGAGGCAGAATTGTGGTACCTAGTAAGATAGGCATATTTGAAAAATGGATGATAACCAAAATATTATTATACACACCCACTGTGAATTTCATAATTATCCTGTTTCTGTCCATCAGGCTCATTTGTATGTACTGCTGAGAAAAGCCACGGGTTCCTTCCAACCCGCAATATCAACATTTACTCTATATTCTTTTCTGTCTACTCTTTTAGCCTTTATGATCTTTCCTACTAATCTATTAAAAAAAAAATTCTTTATACAATAATGTAGACAAAATTGCCTGATTTATTTTCAAATTATTGTAATTTAGTTATTGAGAAGCAGAACATTTTTATCCTCGTGTTTATCTGATACATATTCTGATATAATAATTTAAGACAAATGTAATTTTATAAAACATTAGATTGCATGTTTATTTTAAAGATTACAGTGGGTGATAGATGAAATCCTTCTAAATTGTTCATTTAGTGTAATTACACTCATTTTAAACCACATTTATTTCATCTTCCACGTGCATAAATCCAATGAAACATTAATTTTTCTATTAAAACCCCCCATGTGTTATTGGAAGACAGGAACTATTGTCCATGCTCATGAAATTAGATAGGATAGTTTTAGTTCTGATAACTTAGAACAATCAGGTCTTAATTTTGCTACAATGTGGATACACCTCACATCTGATAAAAAGTTTTTCTACTTTATCTATTTCAGGGGAGATATACAAAGAGTACTTTTAAGGTGATTTTTTTTATTATCCCCGAAACATTATTTCTAAAATAAGCCATAGAGAAAATTATTCCTATACTGAATAAAATATATTTGAGTTAATGATTTGTACATTTTATGAGCATATAGTGAGAACAGAGGAAATATAAAAAGCATTATAGATTTTTAAGTATTTTATTAGAAAAAAAATGAGCAGCTTACTCTCCAGTCTGACTGGCCAATTAAAATGATTTCTTTCTAATAGGAGGATAATTTTCTTTTGGTAAAAAAGAAACCATTAAGTTTAGTGTTGTCAGTTATTCACAGTCAGATTTTGTGAAGTGTTTGAACCCAACAGTTAATTTGTTATTTTCCTCTGCATTCAGTTTTGCTCCAGCATAAGGTTTATGCGTGATGAATATAAATACAGCCTGATGAAATGGTCCTTAGAGCAGTTAAACAGTTTAAAGAAGGTAGATAAAAGGGGAAACAATTTTTTGAAAGACAAAATCTAAGGTCTAAATATAAACCTACTTGCTTGAGTTCAGCTTCTGAAATACGCACAGAATCCATTTGTAAGACATCTAGATGATAGCGATAAAACAAATAAGAGTCAACGTATTTTTTCCAGAATTAATCATTTCAAAACCATCACTTTTTTTTTTTTTTTTTTTTTTCCCCCCAGTACAATGACAGGTCATGGGGATAAGACAAAAAGAGACTATATAATTCATCATGACCTTAGTGGTTTACAGTCTCACACAATACTCTCATGAGTGAACACAAAAAAGATTGTCTAGATGAAGCTTACTCTATGTGGGGTGATTATTAATCACTGTCAATCTAAAAGGATTAATAAAATGCAGTTCAGATATGTCTTTCCTAGGAATGACAATTCACTATTCTGTAGTATCATCACGGGTGAGAGATGAAAAGTATTCTTATTAAACTGGCAGATAACACAGCTATGGGAGGTAGTACAGCTACATTATCAGAAAAAAGTAGTTTTTATTGTGATCTTTACTAACAATAATAAATGAATACAGAACCATTGTATATGAACTTCAGTGATACAGACTAGGAAGATTTGCTAATTTTAAAGTTAGAATCCTACTTTTTTTTTTTTTTTTTTTTTTTTTTTTTTATTTTTTATTTCCTTCAGAATATATCTACAGACATGAGAAAGCTACTACTTTTCCTTTGTCCTTGCAAGTACTCTGTAATCTTTGTTTTATTTAGAAGATAAGGCTCATCACATCTTGTAACGAACCTTATGCTCTGATCAGATCTGTCAAGTCATATTGGCCAATTATTTTGAAATGTGCAATCCTGCGAGTTGATTGTTTCTCGAGAAATATGAAGTAAGAAAAAGAGAAATATTATTACAGTAACCTGTATGTGGTGTAAACCAGAATACTGTAATAATTGTGTCAAAATTCTTTATCCATGTTTTTAAATAGGAAATATAATAATTATCCACATAATGGAAAAGACCCAAAATTGTGCAAGGATGACCTGATGAATCAGTCTTAAGTATTTTTTTTTTAATGTTTTTGTCACCTAGTTGAGAATCGGTAGGTCTTGACGTCTATAGACTCAATCTGAGACAGAAAATCACACACCACAGGCATGTACATAAACCGAGTAAAGTGGCAACTCAAATTTCAGTAAAACTACAACTCTCTTTTATCTGCTGAGTATAGTTTATACTTCAAAAAGATTATGAAAAACTTTTTGTATGTATTTCTGTCTTTGACTTATTAGTGCATTTTCAAACCTAGATCAGAAAGCTCTCTAGTCTTCCCTAATTCTTAGCATAGAACAGAACAGTCATGAGTACCTCTTTCAGTGTAAATGCATCACCTCAGGTAGTCAGGGAGGCAGCTGTTACCTTTGTCTTCCCAAGCATTTCCTGAATCCTTACGCTGACGGAAATCATTCTACACATCCTTCTACAGAAGCAGAGTTCATAGGAAGGGCACACAGCAAACTTGGCCAAAACAAGTTTCTCTCCTTTTCCTCTTCTCCCCTGTTTGGGGGTGCCCCAGTATCAGAATCAGACAAACACTGGGTGATGCTGCTGCACACAGTCTGCTTTAGAGTTTTCTGTTTTATCTTTTAAATGCTCTTCTATATTTCAGTTATTTACCTCTCCTGTGATGATCAGGGAAGAAAAACATTCTACATATGTACAGTTAAACACTGACTCAAACAGCTAACTCACTGCAGCTGAACTATGTTTTCCATGACCTTAGATTATGCTAACCTTCAAATAAAAGGTTGAGCTGTTGACATGGCAATGTACTTAACAGTTCTTTTTCCATGAAAGATGGAGGGTATTCTGGAACAAAAGTTCATATACTTTTGAGACCACAGGAAACAATTAATGTCTGATCTTGACAGAAAACACACAAGACAAAGCATGCGGGTAAACACATACTACGCAGTCACTCAAATGTTTTCTTTTTAAGAACCAGATGGTGTTTTCAAGTTCATTCAGATCTTGAAGAGCTGAATAAGTTTTATTACCTATTTCTGTTTTTAAGGGGGACTGGGTGCCTAATTTGCTTTGAGAATCTAGCAACTACATTCTTAGTTCCTGAAGGAATGAGGACACACTCGTTAAAACATGTTCAGCTAATTTGACATGTTATTTGCTAGAAGAAAATGTTACCTTACAACTTGTCTACTTCTATATGATGTTAAAATACATCTAAAATATTTTTCTCTAGTGAACTGTGCTATTAATTTACACAAGAGAATTTCAGACCTGAAAAGATTTTCCATGAACCGAAGTGACTGATGTTAACATTTTTCATAGTTTACAGAAAAAAAAGAAAAGAAAAAAGCCATTTGCTGGCATGCAAGTAATCTAGTTTTAGGATTACAAAGATAAACCTCCTCTATATAAGTGTAACAGAAACAATCTTGCTTCTAAATTGTTTTCTTACAGTCTGTATGGATTACACAAACACATCTGTAAACCAATCTGTGAGTATTTCTAATCCCAGTGTCTCTGTTCTGCCCATGGGTAAACAAAATCATCTCCTCTTGAATCTGCTGAGAACTGAACAAGTGCAAGTTGTGGGCAGGATGTGACCATTACGTTCGTCACCTCATCCCAATTTGAATTAAAGCACGTAACTGCTATGTGGATAGATACCTACCTTAGACGTCTAGTACACAGAGCCAAGAGATTTGGCTTCTAACAGCATTAATAAATTTCTGACTCATCATGTCATTCATCCTAGCCCCAACACTACGGTTTTTTACCATCAGACATTCATGAAGCAGCAGTATAAAGCGAATCCTGAACATAACCTAGATTAAAATATAAACATAAACAAAACCTGCTATTTTTTGTCTGGATCTCATTCAGGATCTGGTTGAGAGCTTGCAGAAGGCAGGCTGTGTAGCTGACTGGAGTGGGTTAGCACATGCCCCAAGGCTTGGTTTGTCACTGAATCCATGAAGCTGGAGACTAACTTGCCTTTCCATAATTTATGGCACTGCAGTGAACCAGTCTCCCTCCCTCAAAATGGATGAGGGACAAGAATTCTCTTATTTAATTAGTCCAGGGAAATATTGACACTTTTAATTCATTTTCATTCCTTTTCTCGTCAGTACCTTTCCTTTCTTTACTATTGCTTTTGTATGCATTCACACACCTCCCTTTCAGCAAAATCACTGCAGAGACTCTTATTCTTCTCTTAATATATATTTTTTTCCTTCTTTTTTCCTTACTTCCCTTGAACACAAACATCAGTCTGCTGCTTAAAAAGCCTGTCTTTACAATAACCATTGGAAGTAATGACTCTGTAAAAGCCTTCCATTGCTCAGGCAGTCTCTCTCAGTTATGAAACGGTGCTTTGTTTGACCAAATGCAGAAAAAGGTCTCTCCAGTGCAGTTATCTTTGTGACAGAGAATTTCCCCCCGCCTCATACTCTGATGGCAGTACCAAAATCCAGAAGAGGAACCTGCTGAGAAACCTGGCTAATTCCCAGGCCTCCAGCTTTCAGCAGGTGTTGGAAATGATGTGTTTCTTTCCACCTGAGCTGTCACTGAACAGTAATCACATTGCCTTCATTGCCAGGCAATGCCACCAGCTCTGCCTCCATCCTACGGCTCAGGGCAATGCATCTTTTTCAGTGATTTTAAACGTCAACATAAGAGACAGCACTAACAATACTCCACTGCTGGGATCACGGAATAACCCTCACAGATTTTCTTCATTTTTTAAATAGTACTGTAGGTACAAAATTAATTATACTAATGAGAACTCTGTAATAATCAATTAATACGGTCATTTTAAGGCAGGCAAACTGGCATGCCCTGCTTTCATGATCTTACATAAAATTGCCCTCTGGAAAAGAAAAGAAATAAGAACTTTGCTATTAAAGTACACTGACCTGTGGACATTCTCTGTAAATAAAGAGGCCTTTGTTACATAAGAAAGGTAAAATTTAAAATGCACTGCATCAAACGGAATGTTAAAATTTGCAGAAAAAAGGAAAATGATCTTTTGGTGATATCCGTCCCTGCAGAGTTATCTGGCTAACTGAAAAAAAAAAATATTAAATAGAGATTTTTATTTGCTTATGCTAAATATTTACTTGCTATTTAAGCATTCAGCTGTGTGAAACTATACTAATTAAGCATCACAGAGAGTGTATTTCTTTGTTCACTAAATTGCAGTCATGATTACTTGAATGGATAGTGCCCTAAGGAAAACACATCTCTTTTTTGCACTAATCCAGGCTAAATATTTCTGGATGTACACACGTAAAGGGGATCATACATTAAAATGTTGCTGACCACAGATCTTACCTTATGCATGGATCCAACATCTTCTTAATGAAGTGTTAAAAATGGGTATGGCATCAGATCTGTAAAGAACAGAATTTTAATTGACATTGCTGTCTGCAAATACTAATAAAAGAATGCCAGTTTAAAAATGAATGCCAGGTGATTCTTCAAATTTTTTTCTAGCAGCTGCCACAGTAGTTACAGCTTTCTTTCCTGGTTTATTTTCTTTACATGTCCAAATGAAAGTGCCGGCTTTGGTAAATAGTATTGTAAGTGTTAGTATGAAACAAAAATAGCGACATGCTGTCTCTGCCTCTCACTCACTACTGGAACATGATTTTTATTTTGTACTAAGAAAGCTAAATTCAGCATAGTTAAAATTATGTAACTAACTGGAGTTGTTGAAACCCAATGCAAAATTTAAAGAAACACTTTGAATTTGCATTACTCTGCTACAAATACTCTACAATGCTAGTGTGTGCTGGCAATAAAAAGAGAATTAAGAGTTTGTAAGTGTCCAGACAGCTGGTAAAAAGATACTAAAAGATGATGAATAGAAGGCTATTAATCTTTTACAGCAGGCAATGGTGAAGCAAAAGCCAGGCTAGTAGAAAAGAATTATATTACCTTTTATGAATTACAAATATTTACATTTAATTTTTGAATAATATTCCAGAACCAATGAATAACCACAAACCAGAAAGCCTATATGAAGCACCAGAAAGCCTTATATGAAGCGTAACACAACCCTACACTAACATCTACCTCCACCAGCAATACTGGCTTCAGCCTTAATTCCACAGGAACCACAAAGTTAAGCAAATGCAAATTCATGTACGTGAATTCTGCTATTATATTCTATCGTAACAGTGGTTAAAATTCCATTTCTATAGCTTTTAGACCATTATTATAGCATCCAATATACTTTTGGCTTTACTGGATAAGAGAGGAAAAGATGGTGTATCTTACAGTCACTTATAGGAACAGATACAGCTATATTTACATAAATGATGACACATTCTGCAGAATACATATAATAGGTGAAATATGAACATGAAATTCCTTCACAATTTTTTTTTTTAGAGAGCATTTAAGCTGTAAATCCTAGATTACATATGCAGATAAGTTAAATAACATCCATTTCAGTAAACATGCTAACTGGACCAGGAAAAAGACATTTTGGATTGATGCGGCAACACCAAAGCATTTTGTTCAACACTGAACAAAACTTTTCATTTCACCTCTGTCTTATTCCACCATATTGTACTTTCTCTTTTCTTATAGATCTATTTCAAGCCTAAAGCACTATCTTTAAATGATTTCACACGTATACCTGTGGAATAGTCATGTGATTTTTTAGCTTCCCTGAAATATTTTTTTTCTTCAGAAATATTTATACTGAAACTCAAATAGTCCTCTGGCCTTCATTAAACTCACAAACAGATAACTTATAAGCCAATACAATTCTACATATACAAATAAAAATTATTTTAAATTATTTGCACTTTATAAAACATTTTAACATGTTAAAACAGGAATGTGCTATCACTGCATGTCGACTATTCCCCTGAACAAAGCTCTTTCCATCTTTTGAGACATGCTACTATAACACAAACTATACAATAGATTGAAAACAAATGTTACTGTGTAGAAAATTATGCTGTGAAAGCATAATTCTGATGGACTTGTTATTTTTATGCTATTTTCAGTTTGTTTCTCTTATTCAAAAGTTCTAAAACTGGGAAACTGTGTAGTCCATTTTCATTAATATCATATGTATTCATATATTTTAAAATTAATTTATTCTTGGGAATCCCAAGTCATACATTTGAAGTTCCCATACCAACAGATTTGCAATTAATCATGTTTGCACAGTACTTATTCCAGAATCATATTCAGTACCTAATCAGCTTTAGTGCATTTTTTAACCTGCATTATGCTTGCAGGTCTCTGTGTTAACCTTAATTTTCAACAGAAAAGATTTCACTGCTTCTGACAGTGCGTCTTAAGGTATAAAGTACAACATTTAGAAAGACTTTTCTTAAAATCCTAAGGTTCTGAAGGCTTTAAAGTATGTGTGCTCATAGCCATTCTCTGACTTGAGAAGCAGGACATTTAAACTCAGAGAGGATATATGGAACAATTACCAGGAAGAGAATTCACCTAAAGTAAATCTCTCAAATCAAGAATTATTTTTAATAAGATAAGAGTTGCCAAGATGGTAATAATATTCGTATGACTAAAGAAATAAGTGTTGCAAGACATGTAGTAAATGTCTATGGAACTATTTTCCTTGTAAATGTAGTATATCCTAGTCTTACAAACCAACTGGCCAAGCCATTTCAGGGATTAGCTATGATGCCGTTAAGTCATAAACACTTCAAAGGCAACACCTATCAGGACAAACGGCTTTTTCCATCTTTGTGGTGCTACATACTTCACTTTTCCTCCTCTAAATATCTAATCCACAGACCCATTTAAGTAATAAGTAGTTGCAAACCAAACTGCTATTTTAGCTCTATTATTGCGAAAAAATTGAAGGGTTTACTGCAGTCACCCACGAGCACCCGTTTTACCTACCACTGCTCACTTGATGCATGAGCACTGCTGGGCATAAAGCGTAGCCATGTCTGTGTGGGCTGAGATCATGAAATATCTGGGTGACCCACACTGGGTCAGGGATACCCCCAAGGTGTTTGTTTCTTTTGAGTATGTATTTGCTGTGATGAAAGCAAAATGATAGATTTTAACCTTCAATCACGCCAAAACGTAGTGTTGAAGCTGTGTTCAAATTTGGACCTGAAATGGTTGGACATGATGAGATTGGCTCTGGTACCTTTAGGGATAACACAGACTGAACAAACGGATAATCATGCAGGTATGACATTAGATATGAGAAACGTTATGTAGACTTAGATACTGTTTAAAAGACGGTATAAGTCTGACTGGGCTGAATTCTAAATTTGTAACAATTCATGCATGAAGTATTAAACATTGCAGCAGCGTTCCTTAATAACATCAATTTTCATCAAAATTCAAAGTACATTTGAATTGCAGTGAGTATAGAAATTTTTTTTTACCTGTTCTTTACCAACTAAGAATCTAGACTGCAACATAATTTTTAAATGTATGCTGGCATTAAAAAAAAAAAAAAAAAAGTTTGAAGCTTGTAAACTACTTTGAAGTGTATTAAATGTAAGTCTGGTCAAAAAGAAATTATTTTTGAAGAACAAAATGGCTTTTGTCAGATTAGATGACAGGAATATGATGGAATAAACAGATAGCATTTCTTTGGTTATTTTGTCAACTTCCATCAAACGTTTTCTGTAATTTTTTGAATAAAGGAGGTAAGCATAGTAGCAACATGCAACAAATATGTCACAGATCAGTAGGGCAGTGCAGTGCCATTCTGTACATGGCTGTATCTTCAATCTGCACTTCTGCCGCACAATAAAGAGGATATTGCTGCCAATATATACTGATTTCTTATACTTTTTTTCTTTTAATCAACTCATACTGATATACCCTAGGAAGAAAATTCCTCTCTTAGATTATTTGCCTTTTTACTAAAACTAAAATGCCTCTTTTCCTAAAAGGAATGTGATTAATTTCTGAACTTTATAGATCTCATTCAATTATTATCATGCAGAAAAGGTCTATGGAGTCACACTTCAGTGATTAAAAGGGTATTTTTGGATTTTTTTCCTTTAATCATGTTAATAATTATACACGTGTAAATTATTTTAATTAGAAAAGTAATAATTGTACATAAACTCTTTTAAATGTCCTGCTCCTATATCCTCCTGAGATTATTTTATATGAATTATAGAGAAAATGAAAAAGAATTGGTATGAAAGTAGTATGTAGGTCAAAACTAGAACATTTATGCTACTCAAAAAAAAAAAAAAATATCAAAACTCAAGTATCAGTGCAGAAACTTCAAACTCAGTTTAGAGTATGTGTAGATTAATGGATCTAATTAAAATACATGATTCCTCTTTCAAAAGCAAAATACACATATAAGACCAAAATCCCAAGAATTTGATTAATTCAAGCCCCTTTTGAACTCTGACCACAACATGAAGTTTTCAGAGGCACCTATTTTACTCTCAGCTCTAAGGTTCGTGCACATACAGAGCACATTTGTATCACTTCACAGCTTGGCATTTCTGTGTATTATCAGGCTTGGCATATCACAGGTTGCTAATACTCTATACTATCAAAGTAGATATACTCAGAAAATCTGTGTTGTCAAGCTTCAATCCTGTGAAGCTGAGATTTGGAGGATGCTAATACCATTGACAATTGAGCACATACATTTTAAAGCGGTCTGTTTAACATGGACCACGGAGACAGGAATGACACTCACTGAGCTTTACTTTAATCAACTCTGTGACAGTAAGACACGTATCTGTTTAAGAATAAGGACCATGACCAAACGCTTCAAAGCACCTCTTTTTTTTTCTTCTCTCTCTGAAAACTAATCCAACTTAAAATATGGCTTACAAACACAAACCTGATTTGGAACCTATCCAGATTAAAGGAGATCCTTTGTTCTTCTGTCGGGATGTCTCATACACCTAAGTTATAATTACGAGAGGCACTACCCGAATAATCAGCTGTATGAAAAAATACCCAACCTGTAACAAAAAAAAATCCAACAGAAATGGAAATTCTGAATTTAGAGAATGTAATCAAAACACTGACCTGTGATTTATTTTAATTGTCTTGTTGATGATAACCAAAACCATTTCCATGCTATGATATCCCAGTAAATAATCAGAACAATGCCTCTAGATTCTTACTGTTTAACATACTATAATTATATGAAGCAAGTCTATATAAATTTAAATAAATTATGTTTCTTTGAAATGTAACAAACTAAATATTCCATTATAAAATCAGAGACTCTGAAGTCCACAACGGGTTCAATTTCTGTTCAGTATTCAAAAGATAACAAATCTACTGACATTACAGCTACCGCTATTTCTGCTTCACTCATTCGTGTTTGTATGTTATAATGTGACTTACAGGCTGTTAATAATACCAAACAGGAGATAGCAGAAAGGAAATTTTTCTGCCTGTGTAACCAATGATTATATTGCATTGTTATATCAAGTGATGTCCTGAAATCCTGCTAGAACAATCTAACTTAAAACTGCCAGATCTACCGTGCTTATGCATAGGTCTCGCTCATCACTCCACTGGTATTTTCAGCTTTGTAAAGGAAAAGAGATTTCCTTTTCTTATGTGTAACATAGAATGCCTAAACCTTGCAACTCAGGTCCATGAACTGTTCTTCTTGATCCAGAGTCTTATGAAGGGCTGGCCTCAACCAGATTAATTTTATATATGTTTATTTACTTTGTTCAGGAGGCACAACTGTAAAATAAATCAGCCAGTAAGTACAGAAAAAAATAACAACTTTAAGTGTATGAAAAGTGTGTGCCAAAGTCTGAAATCAGGAATTACTTTTTGTGATGCACCTAGAATGAAAGCTCCCTAGGCAGGCTGGTTTAGGATGCGGAAGCCGTAGCCCAAAAAAGGAAAGAGGAAGGCAGGAAGGTCCTCAGTCTGATGCTGAAGAATCTGTTTACAGTCGTAAATTTTGCATGAGAGTTTATCAAACACCTTTAACACAGAAAGCATTAGCAAAGCTCCAGTGGTGAGCTGAAGAGGTCAGAAGAGTAAGGAACAGAGAGGAAGAGAAGCAGCTCAAACCACAAAATGGTGTAAGAACACCCAGACATACTCATCCTGTCATGCTTTTGGGAACACACTTGTCCTTTCTCACCCAGGGTCTCATTTATCACTCACGTACACTTTTTAAAGCTGAATGTTGAATAAGATAAAATAGGGCAAGAAGGGACCAACCCAAATATAGCTTAGTGTCACACACACCTCCAAGTACAGCAGCGTGGGAATTACAACTTTTTTGAAAAATCCGTCACCCTGTATCTCACGAAGGACTTGAAAAACCGAAGGGAAGCCAGAAGGCGGCAATGAGAAAATTGCTATACAGATCTGATTTAAGTCCCTTAGAGAAACTTGCTTCAGTTAGGAATCTTGACTAAAAAGCCCAAACCTGTCATGCCTGCCCAAGTCAATTAGATCTGATCAATGCCCTTCACCCTAATCTGGCTCAACCTGTGGTTTCTTTAAAGATATAGACTATACTTTAATCACGTCTGCCCCAGAATCAGAGTCCCCTGTCTGAGTTAAGAGAATTGTTCTATTAAATCTCTATCACTACACATGCACCTTCAGCTCCTTGATTATGGAGAGCTGTTAGGTGCCTTAAACATCCCTAAAGTGCGTGTAGAGTAAGTTGAACTAAGCTATGTGTGTGACTAATTAAAATCATTGCAACTTGAGTGGGCTTAAAGCAAAATCTGGGCAAAAATCTGTTCCTTTTAAAAGAAACACATATAAATACTCTGGGAACACTTAAGTATAATTATAGCCTTCCGGATTTTCCCTAAAAGTATCAGGGAGAGGCTGCACTCCTTACAGCAAAGTTTATTAACATTGTTTATTTTCATGCAGTTATTATATGAATGCCTAGAAGTGACACTACTGTTGAGGATCTGTTAATATACCCTATATAAACACTAAGATTACTTTTGTTCATCTAATTTCTTTCAAGACAGTTTTAACGAATGAAAAACTGGCGGTTTAGGCAATTTGAATCCTCTATCCACAGAACGAGCCATGCTATAGATTGCATTCTTGTCATCTCTTACACAGTTCGGAACCAGCCCAAAGTCATGTGCATCATGTGTGTGCGAAGGTCCCTAAAATTTCACAAGACTCTAAAAAAACTAAACAGAAAACAACTTGTACCCCTTTTCATTTTTCCATCGTGACGCTTCAGGGACTGTTGTTTGCTCTCTGTTGTTAGGAGATTGGCAGGAACCTGAACCTAAGCCTAGAATATAAAAATCACATGGGAAATTTCCATAACCCATGCAAGCACATCTTTGAACTAGTGAAGAATATAATCAACACACATCCTGGTATCGGATCCAGCATGCAAAAAAGACCGAACAGAACAGTAATGAAGAATTATCGAGGCAAGAAACTCCAACGGCTGTGTGGTCTGCTTGTAGTAGTAAACAATATTTTGTCATGCTGTTGTAAGGCAATTTTGATAACATACCGATGATACTGCTGTAACTAATAGATATTAAAAACAAACAGTTACTACTCATTTTATGGCTATACATATAAATGCGTATTTTAATGGACTATTACTTTGTAGAGAGAACTATTCAACGACCCTAGGATAAGGATGTATGGATGACTAGGCTGTTTTAATAAGACTTCATATTATTGGGAAGACAGATCTTGAAGGCTGTTGAAGAAAATTAGAAGCTGTAGCACAGATTTCCAAAAGGTCCGGCACAAAATGAGGAGAGCACAGGCTTGATGGCGTAAGCACAGAATAATACCAGGAGCTCCGACTGAATATACACAAATCAGAGATGATAAATCAGTGATCACTACAGAAATGCAGCCCTGACAGCAGGGTAGAACTGGTTCTAGAGCATAAATGGAACATGTATAGAGTTCTGAAATGCGTTCTGCAGCTGCTGGTGATTGACAGCACCGACAGAACCCTCTTCAGACTGTATGCAAGACTTCAATGAAATTTGCTATTAATGGGCCTTACTTCAGAATAAGGTATGAAGGACTGATCGCTTTAATAGCCCGTAATACTAGAAATTAAGTATTTATTGTCCCCAAAAGGGAATGTAACTCTTTACTTGTGTTAGCATGATATTCCACCCTTGAAGCTGGGAATTTACATGGCAGAATACCTCTATTTTCTTGTCACGTTTCAAAACCATACGTTGCAAAAACGTTAAACCATTAGGGGACAGGAATCATTATTCTGCTGGGTTTTTTTCCTTTGCGGGTGTGTATGCAGTCCCCGCTTTCTTCTGGTAAAATGAAGATGTTCTCCTGCATCACAGGGCTCTGTCTTAACCTCAGCTTAACACCAGGTGGGACCCGGCCCGGTGAATGCAGGTGTCCCACGCCGGCTGTATTTTGTTCTGACAGATTATCAGGATGTGGCATCTGCCACCTTTCTGCTGATCTTTGCTAATAAATTCTGTTTTCCCTACCAAACCTTTAAAACATACTCTTTATTTTACTTTACTGGTATAAAATAGATGCCTGATGTGAAATTTTCTGTAATGAACATTTGCTCGCTTTGGACATCTGCCTGTTTACATACGATCTTTAAATCCAGAGCGTATCATTACTGCAGGCTCCCTTGTATTACAGGCATCTCATATTTAATCTGTACGTTCTTTAAATGCAAAGCATGTTATATTTAGTGTTCAAACTGCAGCATTAGTAAACTGAGCCCTCATTTATGTGTGCATGTGGGTGAGTTGGGTGTCTCACAAAGGATTCAAACAGATGCTTTAGCTTTAATGATATTTCTAATCATCTCACTTATACCCCAAGGATATTTTCTTATGCTTTATTCTCCTGTCATGATTTCTACTCATTACAGCAAAGTGTTATTTTAAATCTACTTTTTATATTTGAACTTACTTCAGCATCAGCTCTTAAACAACTTCATTTTTTTTAAAAAAAAAGCTCACTTCCCTTGTACTGTCTAATTATAGGCACTGTCTTCAAATGCATAGGCAGTGTATATAAAAACAATCACACAATTCCATGGTGACACGTCACCTTCAGTGGTGATTATTATATGCTTTCCTAGCAGTTAAAGTCAGAAAATTTCTTAACTCCAAACATCCTTTCTACTGCCTATATTTTCCCCTAGAACCTGAAGCCTCATAAACCTGTATATTAATTAGGCACTTCCTTAAAAATTAGATTAAAATTCAGAATTTACAGAACAAATAAAAATATCAGTATCTTTGCAACAAGTAACTATGGTTTCAATTGTTTGGCCTTTTATTTCATATGAGTCAGATTCCTGAAAAATAATTTGCTCTCTTGTGTATATGTATGTGTAACATCAAGGACACCCTTCTTAGTCGTCTTTTTTTTTTTTTTTTTTTTTTTTTTAAAATTTTTTTTTTTTTTTTTTAGAAAGTAAACAGAGGAAAATGCCCAAATCCATGGTAGAAATTTTGATCCGAGAAAAACATCGGGGAATGTCAGAATTCCTTCCCTGTGAAAGTTCATCTTACATTCATGAAAGGAAAGACCGTGAGTATTTGGGAAGAAGCAAGATGAGGGGAAAATAGGGGAGGAAGAAACCCCTATGTGGGAAAAGAAGCCATATGCAAAGTAATTTGCCTTCGTCTGCATATTAATTCATAGAAAAGCCAGACAGCGATCTGTGAGAAAAGAATAAATGTAAAGCCACAGCAGAATTTAGTTTCTTTCATAGGAACACAAAAAACCTATAAAGGATTTCTCAGAATACTGAGAGTTGCATGGGTAAATATCACAGCAATACCTGCCTCAGCAATTTCACCGCTAAAATCTATTCAAAATTTCACTGCTAATTATGGGCCTAATCATTGGTCAAACTCACATATAAGTTAAACTGTAATTAAAATTTTGTTCCATTATTTTGTACAGACATTAATTCAGAGTAAACAAAAAGCCAAGATTTCTGATTATGCTTAAGTTTTCATTTAAAAAAATAAACAGAACTCCAGCAGAAATTACTGCAAAAATATATTAGGGAGGCAAAAATTGACAGTTTCATTATCTAAAATAATTAACAGTAGATATTGATTATCCAGAACTAATCACAAAAAAAAAAAAAAGGAAAAAAAAATCCTACTAATTTACAATCTGAAATTAATCATCCATAGCCATATATATTTACTTTCTGTGAACATCTGACAGATTAAGTTTGTTAGAATTAATGAACAGAGAGCGTGCTTTCTAAGTCATATTTTCAGTCATTGTATTTCAAAGTCAAGAGTTTGTACCCCATCAATAAACACAACAATGGCATGGGACAAAATGATAACTGATTAATTAATCTGAAATAGAAATATATTACCTTTGAAGAATTCTAGAAAACTATTCTTATATACACAGACACTTTAAAAATAGTTATGTAAAAAAGAAAAATTGCTTAAAATTATTCTGCATCAATTAATAAAAAGTCCATTAAAAATAGTTATTGACTCAGGGGTTTTCCATTCACAGAATAGACTAAGCAGGTGTAAAATTTTCATTTGGCAACCGGTGTTCTTGCCCATACAGATGGCTTTCATATTGTATTTTTATCTTATGTTAGAAGCTGATTAAAAAAATGTACTGGAAATAAAAAGAGAACATTTGTTTTCCCTCTATTTTCTCACAACCTTGTCCAATTCCTTACTTTTACAAAGGCTTTGACTGTTCCTATCAAGAACAATTCTCATTTATCTTTCCTCTTTTCTTAAATCTTAATAACACTTTTGCATAAGGGAGATTTTTGGTGTGGCTTAAAAGTCAATATTTACCACGTCTATATTTCCCACTTGAACAGTCATAATTTGCCAAGATGAAGACTATGCACATGGAGATTTATGTTAAATAAAAGCAAACATTTTATTTGGCAGACTGTTCCAACCAAATACACTTAATTTGCATCTACAGAGAATTTAATTTTATTTAGTAAAGATTAGACTGCAATCTGTTGAAATCTTGATCTTGGATCTAACACAAATACTTTATCTCAGAAACCTGGCAAATCCAGCTTTCTGATTCTCCTTTTTTGGGACGGGGAAAAAAATGAAGAGTCTGCTAGCCATATCTGCCTTGGAAGAGGCCTTGGAAGAGACTCACATTATGAAATCAGTCTGCTTAGGACACATAAACACGTGCTCACACATCCACATGTGCACATGCACACATCAGCCCTGCTTTCCTATAAATATAAACTCTGATGCTTTGAAAGCCTCTGGCAGGTATCTTAAAAATTTCTATTTTCATACTGGCTATAAAATCTTCACTTATGAAGTTGATTTATTTTAATTAAGAATATAAGTGATCCTATGTCTCTGGAGCGTTTGCTGGAATGACAGCCTTTTCCTCAGCCTTTTGTTTAAAATAGTTGATTTGCCATAGATTATGACAAATTGACTCAGAAATCTGACCAGGAGAAGGTAGTACAGGGGGAAATGGCTGCTCGGTTGCTGCTTTGGCTGTGGTTTGTCTCTGTGAGGAGGAACGCCGTGGTCCCCTACCAGTAAGGCACGGTCAGTATTTAGTAGGTGAAGAAATTGTTGCCGAAGTCTGCAAGGTAGAGTTGAGATCAACTCAGAAATAATGGCGAGAATGAAGCTGTGCAAATTATGCTGCTTTTCCTACACAGTCACTGTTTGATGTTAACAGCCATCATTTTCTCAGTGACACGCCTCTGGAATCCGATCTTTGTTGTCAAAAAGAACCAGATAATAAAGATCAATGAAAGTGTGTCACACATTTATGCAATCAGGTAAATACAATTTTCATTTTCACTAGCAATGTCTCATTTTACTATTTTGCTTCTTTATGAAGGGAAAGACTAGTGCACTCATTTTTCTTAATACTTGGGGATTTAATGACATATTGAATCACATATTTTTCTGATATTGAGGATTTCTGCGTCAGAAATGTTACTGATTTAATAATTAAAGTACTAAAAGAAGGGATAATCCTGTATTTTCTATTTTAACCATCTATGAAGACTTGAAAAAGGTGTTCACATTTATGGACTATTTTATGATTTATGTCGCTATTCGTTTTTTTCCCCTCACAGCTGAACACAATGAATGAACATCTTGATTTCAGATTTTATTTGAAAATGACTGCAAGCATCCTAAAGCTTATTCAGCTAAATTAATCTTTTCATATAATGGATAATTTTTCATTATTCATAAAACCCCTAAAGAGCAATATTCTATAATTTTACAGCAGAAATCTCTGGTCTTAAATTAGAGGAAACTATACTCAGCAAAACAGTGAATTTCCAACACGCACAACATAACTAAACATTTTAGTGTTCTTTAGGAGGAAATCATTACCTGTATGTGTCACTCTAAGTTGTGCTTAAATTTCAAGGGGGCTTGGACTACATCTTGTAGGGACAAGCCATAATATTATAAAGACACTGTGCAAAAATTTGTTACTCCAAACGATTTTATAATTAAGGGTTTATACTTCTGATATCTCACAATTTTAACTAGCTACTTGGATAAGTGAATTCTAAAGAATAAAATTTGCCATCTGCTAGAAATGGAAGCCGAATTAGAAAGCTAAAAAAAAAATGTGCGTTCTCTAATAATTTTGTGTCATGAAAATTCTACCAGGAATATCTTTTATCTTTCTTTATACTCACTTTTCCCAGTGTGGTAGCCCATTATGTACATAAGTTAGCATCATAGCATTTGTTAAAATATCATTAAAATTTAGATTATTTATTCCATTCTAAAGGGGTAACAGTATCCCCATGGAGCACTACGAGTTTTTTCTTATAATAATGCTGTATATTTGCAGATATGCAACAAGGAAAACTGTTAAAAGGAGGAGGATTAAAGAAGTAATTATCATAACATTTTAGATGTTCCTCTTAAAGCTACAGTTCTATGACCATGACTCCATGTTGTGCTCAGATTGCTCTAAACTGGGGACATCTGCTACAAGTAATGATCTACTACTTTTTTTTTTTTTTTTTTTTTTTTTTTT